>NW_024059964.1:77588-105227 GCF_016432855.1 Salvelinus namaycush
CTACAGTAGGAGGTATTAAATAGGGATAGGGCCCTGGTTAAAGTAGAGTATTAATAGGGAAAGGGCCCTGGTCTAAAGTAGAGTATTCTAAGGGAATAGGGCTCTGGTCTAAAGTAGAGTATTAGTATTAGGGAATATGGCCCTGGTCTAAAGTAGAGTATTATTATAGGGAATAGGGCCCTGGTCCTACAAGTAGGAGTTTATATAGGGAATAGGGCCCCTGGTCTAAAGTTGAGTATTATATAGGGAAGGGCCTGGTCTAAGTAAGATTATATAGGGAATAGGGCCTGGTCTTAAGTAGGTATTATATAGGGAATAGGGCCTGGTCTAAAGTAGAGTATTATATAGGGAATAGGGCCCTGGTCTAGTAGAGATTATATAGGGAAAAGGCCCTGGTCTAAGAAGTAGAGATTATATAGGGAATAGGCCTGGTCTAAAGCAGAGTATTATATAGGGATATAGGGCCCTGGTCTAAAGTAGAGTATTATATATGGGAATAGGGCCCTGGTCTAAAAAGTAGAGTTTTTATAGGGAATAGGGCCCTGGTCTAAAGTAGAGTATTATATAGGGAATGTGCTCTGGTCTAAGTAGAGGATTAATAGGGAATAATGGCCCTGGTCTTAAGTAGAAGTATTATATAGGGATAGGGCCCTGGTCTAAGTAGAGTTATTATATAGTGAGTATGGCCCTGTCCAAGTGATATTATATAGGGAATAGGGCCCGGTCTAAAGTAGAGTTATTATATAGGGAATAGTGGCCCTGGTCTAAGTAGAGGACTATATAGGGAATAGGGCCCTGGTCTACAGAGAGTATTATATAGGGAATAGGGCCATGGTCTAAAGTAGGTATTATATAGGGAATAGGGCCTGTCTACAGTAGAGTATAATAATGGGAATAGGGCCCTGGTCTACATTAGAGTATTATATAGGGATAGGGCCCTGGTCTAAGTAGAGGATTATATAGGGATAGGCCCTGGTCTAAAGTAGGTATTATAAGGGAATAGGGCCCTGGTCTAAAGTAGAGGATTATATAGGGGAATAGGGCCCTGGTCTAAAGTAGAGTTGATTATATAGGGAATAGGGCCTGGTCGAAAGTAAGAGGATTATATAGGAATGCTACTGGTCTAAAGTAGAGATTATATAGGGAATAGGGCCTGTCTAAAGTAGAGGAAGTATATAGGAATAGGGCCCTGGTCTAAGTAGAGTATTATATAGGGAATAGGTCCTGGTCTAAAGTAGAGATATATAGGGAATAGGGCCTGGTCTACAGAAGAGGATTATATAGGGAATATGACCCTGTGTCTTAAGTAGATATTATATAGGAATAGGGACTGGTCTAAGTAGAGTATTATATAGGGAATAGGGCCCTGGTCTAAAGTGAGTATTATATAGGGAATAGGGCCCTGGTCTAAAGTAGAGTATTATATAGGGAATAGGGACCTGTCTAAGTAGAGGATTATATAGGGGAATATGGCCCTGGTTTAGTAGAGAATTATATAGGGAATAGGGCCTCGGTCTACAGTAGAGTATTTATAGGGAATAGGGCCCTGGTCTAAAGTAGATAATTACTTATAGGGAATATTGCATGGTCTTAAGTAGAGATATATAGGACATAGGCCTGGTCTAGTAGAGTATTATATAGGGAATAGGGCCCTGGTCTAATGTATAGGGATTATATAGGGAATAGGGCCCTGGTCTAAGTATAGTATTATATAGGGAATAGGGCCCGGTCAAAGTAGGTATATATGGAATAGGCCCTGGTCTAAGTAGAGGATTATATAGGGAATAGGGCCCCGGTCTAAGTAGAGTATTATATAGGAATAGGGCCTGGTCTAAAGTTGAGTATTATATAGGGAATAGGTTCCTGGTCTACAGTAGAGTATTAAATAGGGAATAGGGCCCTGGTCTAAAGTAGAGTATTATATGGGAATAGGGCCCTGGTCTTAAGTAGAGTATATATAGGGAATATGGCCCTGGTCTAAAGTAGAGTATTATATAGGGAATATGGCCCTGGTCTAAAGTAGAGTATTATATAGGGAATGTGGCCCTGGTCTAAAGTAGAGTATTATATAGGGAATAGGGCCCTGGTCTAAAGTTGAGTATTATATAGGGAATAGGGCCCTGGTCTAAAGTAGGGATTATATAGGGAACAGGGCCCTGGTCTAAGTAGAGTATTATATAGGGAATAGGGCCAGCTTAAGTAGAGGTATTATATGGGAATAGGGGCCTGGTCTAAAGTAGATATATTAGGGAATAGGGCCCTGGTCTACAGTAGAGTATTATATAGGGAATAGGGCCCTGGTCTACATTAGAGTATTATATAGGGATAGGGCCCTGGTCTAAAGTAGAGGATTATATAGGGAATAGGGCCCTGTTCTACAGTAGAGTATTATATAGGGAATAGGGCCCTGGTCTAAAGTAGAGGATTATATGGGAATCAGGGCCCTGGTCTAAAGTAGAGTATTATATAGGGAATAGGGCCCTGGTTAAAGTAGAGGATTATATAGAATAGGGCCTGGTCTAAAGTAGAGTATTATATAGGGAATAGGCCCTGGTCTAAAGTAGAAGATTATATAGGGAATAGGCCTGGTACAGTAGAGTATTATATAGGGAATATGACCTGGTCTAAAGTAGAGTATTATATAGGGAATAGGGACCTGGTCTAATGTAGAGGATTATATAGGAATAAGGCCCTGGTCTTAAGTAGATGATTATATAGGGAATAGGGCCCTGGTCTACAGTAGAGTATTATATAGGGAATAGGGCCCTGGTCTAAAGTAGAGTATTATATGAGGGATAGGGGCCTGGTCTAAAGTAGAGGATTATATAAAGAATAGGGCCCTGGTCTACAGTCGAGTATTATATAGGGAATAGGGCCTGGTCTAAAGTAGAGTATTATATAGGGAATAGGGCCCTGGTCTACAGTAGAGATTTATATAGGGAATAGGGCCCTGGTCTAAGTAGAGTATTATATAGGGAATAGGGCCCTGGTCTAAAGTAGAGTATTTATAGGGAATATGGCCCTGGTCTAAGTAGAGTATATATAGGGAATATGGCCCTGGTCTACAGTAGAGTTTATAAGGAATAGGGCCCTGGTTAAGTAGAGTATTATATAGGGAATGTGGCCTGGTTTAAGTAGAGGATATATAGGGAATAGAGGCCCTGGTCTAAGTAGAGTATTATATAGGGAATAGGGCCCTGGTCTAGTAGAGTATTAATAGGGCATGTGGCCCTGGTTTAAAGTAGAGTATTATATAGGGAATAGGGCCAGGTCTAAAGTAGAGTATATATAGGGAATAGGCCCTGGTCTACAGTAGGTATTATAGGGAGTATGGCTGGTCCACAGTAGATTATTATATAGGGAATAGGGCCCGGTCTAAAGTAGAGTATTATATAGGGAATAGGGCCCTGGTCTAAAGTAGAGGACTATATAGGGAATAGGGCCTGGTCTACAGAGAGTATTATATAGGGAATAGGGCCTGGTCTAAAGTAGGGTATTATATAGGGAATAGGGCCCTGATCTACAGTAGAGTATAAAATAGGGAATAGGGCCCTGGTCTAATAGAGTATTATATAGGGATAGGGCCCTGTCTAAAGTAGAGGATTATATAGGGAATAGGGCCCTGGTCTACAGTAGAGTATTATATAGGAATAGGGCCCTGGTCTAAAGTAGAGGATTATATAGGGAATAGGGCCCTGGTCTAAAAGTAGAGTATTATATAGGGAATAGGGCCCTGGTCATAAGTAGAGGATTATATGGGAATGGGCTCCTGGTCTAAAGTAGAGTATTATATAGGGATAGGGCCCTGGTCTAAAGTAGAGGATTATATAGGGAATAGGGCCCTGGTCTAAGTAGAGTATTATATAGGGAATAGGCCTGGTCTAAAGTAGAGATTATATAGGGATAGGGCCCTGGCTAGAAAGAGTATATAGGGAATAGGGCCCTGGTCAAGTAGAGTATTATATAGGGAATAGGCCTGGTCAATGTAGAGGATTATATAGGGAATAGGGCCCTGGTCTTAAGTAGAGAATATATAGGGAATAGGGCCCTGGTCTAAGAGAGTATTATATAGGGAATAGGGCCCTGGTCTAAGTAGAGTATATATATAGGGAATAATGCCTGGTCTAAAGTAGAGTATTATATAGGGAATATGGGCCCTGGTCTTAAGTAGAGTATTATATAGGGAATAGGGCCCTGGTCTAAGAGTAGATTATATAGGGAATAGGGCCCTGGTCTAAAGTAGAGTATTATATAGGGAATAGGGCCCTGGTCTAAAGTAGAGTATATAGGGAATAGGGCCCTGGTCTAAAGTAGAGTATTTATAGGAATAGGGCCCCGGTCTAAGTAGAGTATTATATATGAATAGGGCCCTGGTCTAAAGTTGAGTATTATATAGGGAATAGGTTCCTGGTCTACGTAGAGTATTAAATAGGGAATAGGGCCCTGGTCAAAGTAGAGTATTTATAGGGAATAGGGCCTGGTCTTAAGTAGAGTATTATTAGGGAATGGCCCTGGTCTAAAGTAGAGTATTATAATAGGGATATGGCCTGGTCTAAAGTAGAGTTTATATAGGGAATTGGCCCTGGTCTAAAGTAGAGTATTATATCGGGAATAGGGCCCTGGTCTAAAGTTGAGTATTATATAGGGAATAGGGCCCTGGTCTAAGTAGAGTATTATATAGGGAACAGGGCCCTGGTCTAAAGTAGAGTATTATATAGGGAATAGGGCCCTGGTCTAAGTAGAGTATTATATAGGGAATAGGGGCCTGGTCTAATAGTAGAGTATTATATAGGAATAGGGCCCTGGTCTACAGTAGAGTATTATATAGGGAATAGGGCCCTGGGCTACATAGAGATAATAGGGATATAGGGATAGGGCCCTGGTCTAAAGTAGAGGATTATATAGGGAATAGGGCCCTGTTCTACAGTAGAGTATTATATAGGGAATAGGGCCCTGGTCTAAAGTAGAGGATTATATGGGGAATCGGGCCCTGGTCTAAAGTAGAGTATTATATAGGGAATAGGGCCCTGGTCTAAAGTAGAGGATTATATAGGAAATAGGGCTCTGGTCTAAAGTAGAGTATTATATAGGGAATAGGGCCCTGGTCTAAAGTAGAAGATTATATAGGGAATAGGGCCCTGGTCTACAGTAGAGTATTATATAGGGAATATGACCCTGGTCTAAAGTAGAGTATTATATAGGGAATAGGGACCTGGTCTAATGTAGAGGATTATATAGGGAATAAGGCCCTGGTCTTAAGTAGATGATTATATAGGGAATAGGGCCCTGGTCTACAGTAGAGTATTATATAGGGAATAGGGCCCTGGTCTAAAGTAGAGTATTATATAGGGAATAGGGACCTGGTCTAAAGTAGAGGATTATATAAAGAATAGGGCCCTGGTCTACAGAAGAGTATTATATAGGGAATAGGGCCATGGTCTAAAGTAGGGTATTATATAGGGAATAGGGCCCTGGTCTACAGTAGAGTATTATATAGGGAATAGGGCCCTGTTCTAAAGTAGAGTATTATATAGGGAATAGGGCCCTGGTCTAAAGTAGAGTATTATATAGGGAATATGGCCCTGGTCTAAAGTAGAGTAATATATAGGGAATATGGCCCTGGTCTACAGTAGAGTTTTATATAGGGAATAGGGCCCTGGTCTAAAGTAGAGTATTATATAGGGAATGTGGCTCTGGTTTAAGTAGAGGATTATATAGGGAATAGAGCCCTGGTCTTAAGTAGAGTATTATATAGGGAATAGGGCCCTGGTCTAATGTAGAGTATTATATAGGGCATGTGGCCCTGGTTTAAAGTAGAGTATTATATAGGGAATAGGGCCATGGTCTAAAGTAGAGTATTATATAGGGAATAGGGCCCTGGTCTACAGTAGAGTATTATATAGGGAGTATGGCCCTGGTCCACAGTAGATTATTATATAGGGAATAGGGCCCAGGTCTAAAGTAGAGTATTATATAGGGAATAGGGCCCTGGTCTAAAGTAGAGGACTATATAGGGAATAGGGCCCTGGTCTACAGAAGAGTATTATATAGGGAATAGGGCCATGGTCTAAAGTAGGGTATTATATAGGGAATAGGGCCCTGATCTACAGTAGAGTATAAAATAGGGAATAGGGCCCTGGTCTACATTAGAGTATTATATAGGGATAGGGCCCTGGTCTAAAGTAGAGGATTATATAGGGAATAGGGCCCTGGTCTACAGTAGAGTATTATATAGGGAATAGGGCCCTGGTCTAAAGTAGAGGATTATATAGGGAATAGGGCCCTGGTCTAAAGTAGAGTATTATATAGGGAATAGGTCTCTGGTCTAAAGTAGAGGATTATATAGGGAATAGGGCCCTGGACTACAGAAGAGGATTATATAGGGAATATGACCCTGGTCTAAAGTAGAGTATTATATAGGGAATAGGGACCTGGTCTAATGTAGAGGATTATATAGGGAATAGGGCCCTGGTCTTAAGTAGAGTATTATATAGGGAATAGGGCCCTGGTCTAAAGTAGAGTATTATATAGGGAATATGGACCTGGTCTAATGTAGAGGATTATATAGGGAATAGGGCCCTGGTCTTAAGTAGAGAATTATATAGGGAATAGGGCCCTGGTCTACAGTAGAGTATTATATAGGGAATAGGGCCCTGGTCTAAAGTAGAATATTATATAGGGAATATTGCCATGGTCTTAAGTAGAGTATTATATAGGGAATAGGGCCCTGGTCTTAAGTAGAGTATTATATAGGGAATAGGGCCCTGGTCTAACGTATAGGATTATATAGGGAATAGGGCCCTGGTCTAAAGTATAGTATTATATAGGGAATAGGGCCCTGGTCTAAAGTAGAGTATTATATGGGGAATAGGGCCCTGGTCTAAAGTAGAGGATTATATAGGGAATAGGGCCCCGGTCTAAAGTAGAGTATTATATAGTGAATAGGGCCCTGGTCTAAAGTTGAGTATTATATAGGGAATAGGTTCCTGGTCTACAGTAGAGTATTAAATAGGGAATAGGGCCCTGGTCTAAAGTAGAGTATTATATAGGGAATAGGGCCCTGGTCTTAAGTAGAGTATTATATAGGGAATATGGCCCTGGTCTAAAGTAGAGTATTATATAGGGAATATGGCCCTGGTCTAAAGTAGAGTATTATATAGGGAATATGGCCCTGGTCTAAAGTAGAGTATTATATAGGGAATGTGGCCCTGGTCTAAAGTAGAGTATTATATAGGGAATAGGGCCCTGGTCTAAAGTTGAGTATTATATAGGGAATAGGGCCCTGGTCTAAAGTAGAGTATTATATAGGGAACAGGGCCCTGGTCTAAAGTAGAGTATTATATAGGGAATAGGGCCAAGGGCTTAAGTAGAGTATTATATAGGGAATAGGGGCCTGGTCTAAAGTAGAGTATTATATAGGGAATAGGGCCCTGGTCTACAGTTGAGTATTATATAGGGAATATGGCCCTGGTCTACAGTCGAGTATTATATAGGGAATATGACCCAGGTCTACAGTATAGTATTATATAGGGAATAGGACCCTGGTCTAAAGTAGAGTATTATATAGGGAATAGGGCCCTGGTCTAAAGTAGAGGATTATAAAGGGAATAGGGCTCTGGTCTAAAGTAGAGTATTATATAGGGAATAGGGCCCTGGTCTAAAGTAGAGTATTATATAGGGAATAGGGACCTGGTCTAATGTAGAGGATTATATAGGGAATAGGGCCCTGGTCTTAAGTAGAGTATTATATAGGGAATAGGGCCCTGGTCTAAAGTAGAGTATTATATAGGGAATAGGGACCTGGTCTAATGTAGAGGATTATATAGGGAATAGGGCCCTGGTCTTAAGTAGAGAATTATATAGGGAATAGGGCCCTGGTCTACAGTAGAGTATTATATAGGGAATAGGGCCCTGGTCTAAAGTAGAATATTATATAGGGAATATTGCCATGGTCTTAAGTAGAGTATTATATAGGGAATAGGGCCCTGGTCTTAAGTAGAGTATTATATAGGGAATAGGGCCCTGGTCTAATGTATAGGATTATATAGGGAATAGGGCCCTGGTCTAAAGTATAGTATTATATAGGGAATAGGGCCCTGGTCTAAAGTAGAGTATTATATGGGGAATAGGGCCCTGGTCTAAAGTAGAGGATTATATAGGGAATAGGGCCCCGGTCTAAAGTAGAGTATTATATAGGGAATAGGGCCCTGGTCTAAAGTTGAGTATTATAGAGGGAATAGGTTCCTGGTCTACAGTAGAGTATTAAATAGGGAATAGGGCCCTGGTCTAAAGTAGAGTATTATATAGGGAACAGGGCCCTGGTCTAAAGTAGAGTATTATATAGGGAATAGGGCCCTGGTCTACAGTTGAGTATTATATAGGGAATATGGCCCTGGTCTACAGTCGAGTATTATATAGGGAATATGACCCAGTTCTACAGTATAGTATTATATAGGGAATAGGACCCTGGTCTAAAGTAGAGTATTATATAGGGAATAGGGCCCTGGTCTAAAGTAGAGGATTATAAAGGGAATAGGGCTCTGGTCTAAAGTAGAGTATTATATAGGGAATATGGCCCTGGTCTAAAGTAGAGTATTATATAGGGAATAGGGCCCTGGTCTACAATAGAGTATTATATAGGGAATAGGGCCCTGGTCTACAGTTGAGTATTATATAGGGAATATGGCCCTGGTCTACAGTCAAGTATTATATAGGGAATAGGGCCCTGGTCTTAAGTAGAGTATTATATAGGGAATAGGGCCCTGGTCTAAAGTAGAGTATTATATAGGGAATAGGGCCCTGGTCTTACGTAGAGTATTATATAGGGAATAGGGCCCTGGTCTAAAGCAGAGTATTATATAGGGAATATGGCCCTGGTCTAAAGCAGAGTATTATATAGGGATTAGGGCCCTGGTCTAAAGTAGAGTATTATATAGGGAATAGGGCCCTGGTCTAAAGTAGAGTATTGTATAGGGAATAGGGCCCTGGTCTAAAGTAAAGAATTATATAGCGAATAGGGCCCTGGTCTTAAGTAGAGTACTATATAGGGAATAGGGGCCTGGTCTAAGGTAGAGTATTATAAAGGGAATAGGGCCCTGGGCTAAAGTAGAGTATTATATAGGGAATAGGGCCCTGGTCCAAAGTAGAGGATTATATAGCGAATATGGCCCTGGTCTACAGTAAAGGATTATATAGGGAATAGGGCCCTGGTCTAAAGTAGAGTATTATATAGGGAATAGGGCCCTGGTCTAAAGTAGAGGATTATTTAGGGAATAGGGCCCTGGTCTACAGTAGAGTATTATATAGGGAATAGGGCCCTGGTCTAAAGTAGAGTATTATATAGGGAATAGGGCCCTGGTCTACAGTAGAGTATTATATAGGGAATAGGGCCCTGGTCTAAAGTAGAGTATTATATAGGGAATAGGGCCCTGGTCTTAAGTAGAGTATTTTATAGGGAATAGGGCCCTGGTCTAAAGTAGAGTATTATATAGGGAATAGGGCCCTGGTCTTAAGTAGAGTATTATATAGGGAATATGGCCCTGGTCTAAAGTAGAGTATTATATAGGGAATATGGCCCTGGTCTAAAGTAGACTATTATATAGGGAATGTGGCCCTGGTCTAAAGTAGAGTATTATATAGGGAATAGGGCCCTGGTCTAAAGTAGAGTATTATATAGGGAATATGGGCCTGGTCTAAAGTAGAGTATTATATAGGGAATAGGGCCCTGGGCTAAAGTAGAGTATTATATAGGGAATAGGGCCCTGGTCTAAAGTAGAGGATTATATAGCGAATATGGCCCTGGTCTACAGTAAATGATTATATAGGGAATAGGGCCCTGGTCTAAAGTAGAGTATTATATAGGGAATAGGGCCCTGGTCTAAAGTAGAGGATTATTTAGGGAATAGGGCCCTGGTCTACAGTAGAGTATTATATAGGGAATAGGGCCCTGGTCTAAAGTAGAGTATTATATAGGGAACAGGGCTCTGGTCTAAAGTAGAGTATTATATAGGGAATAGGGCCCTGGTCTACAGTAGAGTATTATATAGGGAATAGGGCTCTGGTCTAGAGTAGAGTATTATATAGGGAATAGGGCCCTGGTCTACAGTAGAGTATTATAAAGGGAATAGGGCCCTGGTCTACAGTAGAGTATTATATAGGGAATAGGACCCTGGTCTACAGGAGAGTATTATATAGGGAATATGGCCCTGGTCTACAGTAGAGTATTATATAGGGAATATGGCCCTGGTCTACAGTAGAGTATTATATAGGGAATAGCGACCTGGTCTAAAGTAGAGTATTGTATAGGGAATAGGGCCCTGATCTTAAGTAGAGTATTACATAGGGAATAGGGCCCTGGTCTTAAGTAGAGTATTATATAGGGAATAGGGCCCTGGTCTTAAGTAGAGTATTATATAAGGAATATGGCCCTGGTCTACAGTAGAGTATTATATAGGGAATAGGGCCCTGGTCTAAAGTAGAGTATTATATAGGGAATAGAGCCCTGGTCTACAGTAGAGTATTATATAGTGAATATGGCCCTGGTCTACAGTAGAGTATTATATAGGGAATAGTGCCCTGGTCTAAAGTAAAGGATTATATAGGGAATAGGGCCCTGGTCTACAGTAGAGTATTATATAAGGAAAAGGGCCCTGGTCTTAGGTAGAGTATTATATAGGGAATAGGGCCCTGGTCTAATGTATAGGATTATATAGGGAATAGGGCCCTGGTCTAAAGTAGAGTATTATATAGGGAATAGGGCCCTGGTCTAAAGTAGAGGATTATATAGGGAATAGGGCTCTAGTCTAAAGTATAGTATTATATAGGGAATAGGGCCCTGGTCTTAAGTAGAGTATTATATAGGGAATAGGGCCCTGGTCTACAGTAGAGGATTATATAGGGAATAGGTCCCTGGTCTAAAGTAGAGTATTATATAGGGAATAGGGCCCTGGTCTAATGTATAGGATTATATAGGGAATAGGGCCCTGGTCTAAAGTAGAGTATTATATAGGGAATAGGGCCCTGGTCTAAAGTAGATTATTATATAGGGAATAGGGCCCTGGTCTAAAGTAGAGTATTATATAGGGAATAGGGCCCTGGTCTAAAGTAGAGTATTATATAGGGAATAGGGCCCTGGTCTACAGTAGAGTATTAAATAGGGAATAGGGCCCTGGTCTAAAGTAGGGTATTATATAGGGAATAGGGCCCTGGTCTAAAGTAGAGGATTATATAGGGAATAGGGCTCTAGTCTAAAGTAGAGTATTATATAGGGAATAGGGCCCTGGTCTAAAGGAGAGTATTATATAGGGAATAAGGCCCTGGTCTACAGTAGAGGATTATATAGGGAATAGGTCCCTGGTCTAAAGTAGAGTATTATATAGGGATTAGGGCCCTGGTCTAAAGTAGAGTATTATATAGAGAATAGGGCCCTGGTCTACAGTAGAGTATTATATGGGGAATAGGGCCCTGGTCTAAAGTAGAGTATTATATAGGGAATAGGCCCCTGGTCTAAAGTAGAGTATTATATAGGGAATAAGGCCCTGGTCTACAGTATAGTATTATATAGGGAATAGGGCCCTGGTCTAAAGTAGAGTATTATTTAGGGAATAGGGCCATGGTCTTAAGTCGAGTATTATATAGGGAATAGGGCCCTGGTCTAAAGTAGAGTATTATATAGGGAATAGGGCCCTGGTCTAAAGTAGAGTATTATATAGGGAATAGGGCCCTGGTCTAAAGTAGAGTATTATATAGGGAATAGGGCCCTGGTCTAGAGTAGAGTATTATATGGGGAATAGGGCCCTGGTCTAAAGTAGAGTATAATATAGGGAATAGGGCCCTGGTCTAATGTATAGGATTATATAGGGAAATAGGCCCTGGTCTAAAGTATAGTATTATACAGGGAATATGGCCCTGGTCTAAAGTAGAGTATTATATGGGGAATAGGGACCTGGTCTAAAGTAGAGGATTAAATAGGGAATAGGGCCCTGGTCTAAAGTAGAGTATTATATAGTGAATAGGGCCCTGGTCTAAAGTTGAGTATTATATAGGGAATAAGGCCCTGGTCTACAGTAGAGTATTATATAGGGAATAGGTCCCTGGTCTAAAGTAGAGTATTATATAGGGAATAGGGCCATGGTCTTAAGCCGAGTATTATATAGGGAATAGGGCCCTGGTCTAAAGTAGAGTATTATATAGGGAATAGGGCCCTGGTCTAAAGTAGAGTATTATATAGGGAATAGGGCCCTGGTCTAAAGTAGAGTATTATATAGGGAATAGGGCCCTGGTCTACGGTAGAGTATTATATGGGGAATAGGGCAATGGTCTAAAGTAGAGTATTATATAGGGAATAGGGCCCTGGTCTAGAGTAGAGTATTATATAGGGAATAGGGCCCTGGTCTAAAGTAGAGTATTATATAGGGAATAGGGCCCTGTTCTAAAGTAGAGTTTTATATATTGAATAGGGCCCTGGTCTAAAGTAGAGGATTATATAGGGAATAGGGCCCTGGTCTACAGTAGAGTATTATATAGGGAATAGGGCCCTGGTCTAAAGTAGAGTATTATATAGGGAATAGGGCCATGGTCTAAAGTAGAGGATTATATAGGGAATAGGGCCCTGGTCTAAAGTATAGTATTATACAGGGAATATGGCCCTGGTCTAAAGTAGAGTATTATATAGGCAATAGTGCCCTGGTCTAAAGTAAAGGATTATATAGGGAATAGGGCCCTGGTCTACAGTAGAGTATTATATAGGGAAAAGGGCCCTGGTCTTAAGTAGAGTATTATATAGGGAATAGGGCCCTGGTCTAATGTATAGGATTATATAGGGAATAGGGCCCTGGTCTAAAGTATAGTAGTATATAGGGAATAGGGCCCTGGTCTAAAGTAGAGTATTATATGGGGAATAGGGCCCTGGTCTAAATTAGAGTATTATATAGGGAATAGGGCCCTGGTCTACAGTAGAGTATTAAATAGGGAATAGGGCCCTGGTGTAAAGTAGAGTATTATATAGGGAATAGGGCCCTGGTCTAAAGTAGAGGATTATATAGGGAATACGGCTCTGGTCTAAAGTAGAGTATTATATAGGGAATAGGGCCCTGGTCTACAGTAGAGGATTATATAGGGAATAGGGCCCTGGTCTAAAGTAGAGTATTATATAGGGAATAGTGCCCTGGTCTAAAGTAAAGGATTATATAGGGAATAGGGCCCTGGTCTACAGTAGAGTATTATATAGGAAAAAGGGCCCTGGTCTTAAGTAGAGTATTATATAGGGAATAGGGCCCTGGTCTAATGTATAGGATTATATAGGGAATAGGGCCCTGGTCTAAAGTAGAGGATTATATAGGGAATAGGGCCCTGGTCTAAAGTAGAGTATTATATAGGGAATAGGGCCCTGGTCTAAAGTAGAGTATTATATAGGGAATAGGGCCCTGGTCTACATTAGAGTATTAAATAGGGAATAGGGCCCTGGTCTAAAGTAGAGTATTATATAGGGAATAGGGCCCTGGTCTAAAGTAGAGTATTATATAGGGAATAGGGCCCTGGTCTAAAGTAGAGTGTTATATAGGGAATAAGGCCCTGGTCTACAGTAGAGGATTATATAGGGAATAGGGCCCTGGTCTAAAGTAAAGGATTATATAGGGAATAGGGCCCTGGTCTACAGTAGAGTATTATATAGGGAATAGGGCCCTAGTCTAAAGTAAAGGATTATATAGGGAATAGGGCCCTGGTCTACAGTAGAGTATTATATAGGGAATAGGGCCGTTGTCTAAAGTAGAGTATTATATAGGGAATAGGGCCCTGGTCTAAAGTAGAGTAGTATATAGGGAATAAGGCCCTGGTCTAAAGTAGAGTATTATATAGGGAATAGGGCCCTGGTCTACAGTAGAGTATTATATAGGGAATAGGGCCCTGGTCTAAAGTTGAGTATTATATAGGGAATAGGGCCATGGTCTTAAGTAGAGTATTATATAGGGAAAAGGGCTCTGGTCTAAAGTAGAGTATTATATAGGGAATAGGGCCCTGGTCTAATGTATAGGATTATATAGGGAATAGGGCCCTGGTCTAAAGTATAGTATTATATAGGGAATAGGGCCCTGGTCTAAAGTAGAGTATTATATGGGGAATAGGGCCCTGGTCTAAAGTAGAGGATTATATAGGGAATAGGGCCCTGGTCTAAAGTAGAGTATTATATAGGGAATAGGGCCCTGGTCTAAAGTAGAGTATTATATAGGGAATATGGCCCTGGTCTACAGTAGAGTATTAAATAGGGAATAGGGCCCTGGTCTAAAGTAGAGTATTATATAGGGAATAGGGCCCTGGTCTAAAGTAGAGGATTATATAGGGAATAGGGCTCTGGTCTAAAGTAGAGTATTATATAGGGAATAGGGCCCTGGTCTAAAGTAGAGGATTATATAGGGAATACGGCTCTGGTCTAAAGTAGAGTATTATATAGGGAATAGGGCCCTGGTCTACAGTAGAGGATTATATAGGGAATAGGGCCCTGGTCTAAAGTAGAGTATTATATAGGGAATAGTGCCCTGGTCTAAAGTAAATCAATCAATCAAGTTTATTTTATATAGCCCTTCGTACATCAGCTAATATCTCGAAGTGCTGTACAGAGACCCAGCCTAAAACCCCAAACAGCTAGAATGCAGGTGTAGAAGCACGGTGGCTAGGAAAAACTCCCTAGAAAGGCCAAAACCTAGGAAGAAACCTAGAGAGGAACCAGGCTATGAGGGGTGGCCAGTCCTCTTCTGGCTGTGCCGGGTGGAGATTATAACAGAACTATGCCAAGATGTTCAAAAATGTTCATAAGTGACAAGCATGGTCAAATAATAATCATGAATAATATTCAGTTGGCTTTTCATAGCCGATCATTAAGAGTTGAAAAACAACAGGTCTGGGACAGGTGGCGGTTCCATAACCGCAGGCAGAACAGCTGAAACCGGAACAGCAGCAAGGCCAGGCGGACTGGGGACAGCAAGGAGCCACCACGCCCGGCAGTCCCGACGTATGGTCCCAGGGCTCAGGTCCTCCGAGAGAAAGAAAGAGAGAAGGAGAAAATTAGAGAGAGCCAAGATTTTCAAAATGTTCATAAATGACAAGCATGGTCAAATAATAATCAGGAATAAATCTGTTGGCTTTTCATAGCCGATCATTAAGAGTTGAAAACAGCAGGTCTGGGACAGGTAGGGGTTCCGTAACCGCAGGCAGAACCGTTGAAACTGGAATAGCAGCAAGGCCAGGCGGACTGGGGGCAGCAGGGAGTCGTCATGCCCGGTAGTCCTGACGTATGGTCCTAGGGCTCAGGTTCTCAGAGAGAGAAAGAAAGAGAGAACGAGAGAATTAGAGAAAGCATACTTAAATTCACACAGGACACTGGATAAGACAGGAGAAGTACTCCAGGTATAACCAACTGACCCTAGCCCCCCGACACAAACTACTGCAGCATAAATACTGGAGGCTGAGACAGGAGCGGTCAGGAGACACTGTGGCCCCATCCGAAGATACCCCCGGACAGGGCCAAATAGGAAGGATATAACCCCACCCACTTTGCCAAAGCACAGCCCCCGCACCACTGGAGGGATATCTTCAACCACCAACTTATAATCCTGAGACAAGGCCGAGTATAGCCAACAAAGATCTCCACCACAGCACAAACCAAGGGGGGGCACCAACCCAGACAGGAAGATCACGTCAGTAACTCAACCCACTCAAGTGACGCACCCCTCCCAGGGACGGCATGAAAGAGCACCAGTAAGCCAGTGACTCAGCCCCTGTAATAGGGTTAGAGGCAGAGAATCCCAGTGGAGAGAGGGGAACCGGCCAGGCAGAGACAGCAAGGGTGGTTCGTTGCTCCAGAGCCTTTCCGTTCACCTTCACACTCCTGGGCCAGACTACACTCAATCATATGACCTACTGAAGAGATAAGTCTTCAGTAAAGACTTAAAGGTTGAGACCGAGTCTGCGTCTCTCACATGGGTAGGCAGACTGTTCCATAAAAATGGAGATCTATAGGAGAAAGCCCTGCCTCCCGCTGTTTGCTTAGAAATTCTAGGGACAATTAGGAGGCCTGCGTCTTGTGACCGTAGCGTACGTATTGGTATGTACGGCAGGACCAACTCGGAAAGATAGGTAGGAGCAAGCCCATGTAACGCTTTATAGGTTAACAGTAAAACCTTGAAATCAGCCCTTGCCTTAACAGGAAGCCAGTGTAGGGAAGCTAGCACTGGAGTAATATGATCAAATTTCTTGGTTCTAGTCAGGATTCTAGCAGCCGTATTTAGCACTAACTGAAGTTTATTTAGTGCTTTATCTGGGTAGCCGGAAAGTAGAGCATTGCAGTAATCTAACCTAGAAGTAACAAATGCATGGATTAATTTTTCTGCATCATTTTTGGACAGAACATTTCTGATTTTTGCAATGTTACGTAGATGGAAAAAAGCTGTCCTTGAAACAGTCTTGATATGTTCGTCAAAAGAGAGATCAGGGTCAAGAGTAACGCCGAGGTCCTTCACAGTTTTATTTGAGACGACTTTACAACCATCAAGATGAATTGTCAGATTTAACAGAAGATCTCTTTGTTTCTTGGGACCTAGAACAAGCATCTCTGTTTTGTCCGAGTTTAAAAGTAAAAAGTTTTCAGCCATCCACTTCCTTATGTCTGAAACACAGGCTTCTAGCGAGGGCAATTTTGGGGCTTCACCATGTTTCATTGAAATGTACAGCTGTGTGTCATCCGCATAGCGGTGAAAGTTAACATTATGTTTTCGAATAACATCCCCAAGAGGTAAAATATATAGTGAAAACAATAGTGGTCCTAAAACGGAACCTTGAGGAACACCGAAATGCACAGTTGATTTGTCAGAGGACAAACCATTCACAGAGACAAACTGATATCTTTCCGACAGGTAAGATCTAAACCAGGCCAGAACTGGTCCGTGTAGACCAATTTGGGTTTCCAGTCTCTCCAAAAGAATGTGGTGATCGATGGTGTCAAAGGCAGCACTAAGGTCTAGTAGCACGAGGACAGATGCAGAGCCTCGGTCTGACGCCATTAAAAGGTCATTTACCACCTTCACAAGTGCAGTCTCAGTGCTATGATGGGGTCTAAAACCAGACTGAAGCATTTCGTATACATTGTTTGTCTTCAGAAAGGCAGTGAGTTGCTGCGCAACAGCTTTTTCTAAAATTTTTGAGAGGAATGGAAGATTCGATATAGGCCGATAGTTTTTTATATTTTCCGGGTCAAGGTTTGGCTTTTTCAAGAGAGGCTTTATCACTGCCACTTTTAGTGAGTTTGGTACACATCCGGTGGATAGAGAGCTGTTTATTATGTTCAACATAGGAGGGCCAAGCACAGGAAGCAGCTCTTTCAGCAGTTTAGTAGGAATAGGATCCAGTATGCAGCTTGAAGGTTTAGAGGCCATGATTATTTTCATCATTGTGTCAAGAGATATAGTACTAAAACACTTAAGTGTCTCTCCCGATCCCAGGCCCTGGCAGAGCTGTGCAGATCCAGGACAGCTAAGCCCTGGAGGAATACGCAGATTCAAAGAGGAGTCCGTAATTTGCTTTCTAATGGTCATGATCTTTTCCTCAAAGAAGTTCATGAATTTATTACTGCTGAAGTGAAAGCCATCCTCTCTTGGGGAATGCTGCTTTTTAGTTAGCTTTGCAACAGTATCAAAAATAAATTTTGGATTGTTCTTATTTTCCTCGATTAAGTTGGAAAAGTAGGATGATCGAGCAGCAGTGAGGGCTCTTCGGTACTGCACGGTACTGTCTTTCCAAGCTAGTCGGAAGACTTCCAGTTTGGTGTGGCGCCATTTCCGTTCCAATTTCCTGGAAGCTTGCTTCAAAGCTCGGGTATTTTCTGTATACCAGGGAGCTAGTTTCTTATGACAAATGTTTTTCGTTTTTAGGGGTGCAACTGCATCTAGGGTATTGTGCAAGGTTAAATTGAGTTCCTCAGTTAACCTTTTACGGGGGCAGCCCGACACCGGTACACTTATGACAACATCCAGCTCAAAGTGCAGGGCGCGAAATTCAAAATCTATTTTTTTTTAATATTTAACTTTCACACATTAACAAGTCCAAGACACCAGATGAAAGGTGCACATCTTGTGAATCAAGCCAACATGTCCGATTTTTAAAATGTTTTACAGGGAAGACAAAATATGTAAATCTATTAGCTAACCACGTTAGCAAAAGACACAACTTTTTCTAACTCCATCAGTTTCTTACTCCATCAGGTGCTATCACAAATTCGACCAAATAAAGATATAAATAGCCACTAACCAAGAAACAAATTCATCAGATGACAGTCTGATAAGATATTTATTGTATAGCATATGTTTTGTTCGAAAAATTTGCATATTTCATGTATAAACCATAGTTTACATTTCAGCTACAATCCGAAATTGCACCGAAAGCAGACAGAATATTTACAGACACCAACGTCAAATAGCTAATTACTCATCATAAAACATTTCTGAAAAATACATAGTCTGCAGCAATTGAAAGACAGGCATCTTGTGATTCCAAACAATATTTCCGATTTATTAAATGTTTTACAGCGCAAACAAAATGTATCGCTATATTAGCGTAGCTACAATAGACAGAAATAATTGGGCGCCCACGGCCAGTTCACATGCACGACAGATATATGAAATAACATCATAAAATGGGTCTTACTTTTGCTGATCTTTCATCAGAATGTTGAAGAACGTGTCCTCTGTCCAGATGAGTCGTTGTTTCGATTCAGAATGGCAAATGTCCCTCTTCAATTAGCATTGGCACTAGCCGAGTGGCATAAATTTCTCCAACGTAAACACAGTCAGAGGACGGAACACGGCAAAACTCCCGAATAAAGTTTCAATAATCTGATTAAGTGGTTAACTGATTTTTGTCCTCCGACGTCCTTGGGTAGGCAGAAGGAGTCTGGAAGGGCATCAAGGAATTTTTGTGTTGTCTGAGAATTTATAGCACGACTTTTGATGCTCCTTGGTTGGGGTCTGAGCAGATTATTTGTTGCGATTGCAAACGTAATAAAATGGTGGTCCGATAGTCCAGGATTATGTGGGAAAACATTAAGATCTACAACATTTATTCCATGGGACAAAACTAGGTCCAGAGTATGACTGTGGCAGTGAGTAGGTCCAGAGACATGTTGGACAAAACCCACTGAGTCGATGATGGCTCCGAAAGACTTTTGGAGTGGGTCTGTGGACTTCTCCATATGAATATTAAAATCACCCAAAATTAGAATATGATCTGCTATGACTACAAGGTCTGATAGGAATTCAGGGAACTCAGAGAGGAACGCTGTATATGGCCCAGGAGGCCTGTAAACAGTAGCTATAAAAAGTGATTGAGTAGGCTGCATAGATTTCATGACTAGAAGCTCAAAAGACGAAAACGTCATTTTTTTTTTTGTAAATTGAAATTTGCTATCATAAATGTTAGCAACACCTCCGCCTTTGCGGGATGCACGGGGGATATGGTCACTAGTGTAACCAGGAGGTGAGGCCTCATTTAACACAGTAAATTCATCAGGCTTAAGCCATGTTTCAGTCAGGCCAATCACATCAAGATTATGATCAGTGATTAGTTCATTGACTATGACTGCCTTTGAAGTGAGGGATCTAACATTAAGTAACCCTATTTTGAGATGTGAGGTATCATGATCTCTTTCAATAATGGCAGGAATGGAGGAGGTCTTTATCCTAATAAGATTGCTAAGGCGAACACCGCCATGTTTAGTTTTGCCCAACCTAGGTCGAGGCACAGACACAGTCTCAATGGGTATGGCTGAGCTGACTACACTGACTGTGCTATTGGCAGACTCCACTAAGCTGGCAGGTTGGCTAACAGCCTGCTGCCTGGCCTGCACCCTATTTCATTGTGGGGCTAAAGGAGTTAGATCCCTATCTATGTTGGTAGATAAGATGAGAGCACCCCTCCAGCTAGGATGGAGTCCGTCACTCCTCAGCAGGTCAGGCTTGGTCCTGTTTGTGGGTGAGTCCCAGAAAGAGGGCCAATTATCTACAAATTCTATCTTTTGGGAGGGGCAGAAAACAGTTTTCAACCAGCAATTGAGTGCTGAGACTCTGCTGTAGAGCTCATCACTCCCCCTAACTGGGAGGGGGCCAGAGACAATTACTCGATGCCGACACATCTTTCTAGCTGATTTACACGCTGAAGCTATGTTGCGCTTGGTGACCTCTGACTGTTTCATCCTAACATCGTTGGTGCCGACGTGGATAACAATATCTCTATACTCTCTACACTCGCCAGATTTAGCTTTAGCCAGCACCATCTTTAGATTAGCCTTAACGTCGGTAGCCCTGCCCCCTGGTAAACAGTGTATGATCGCTGGGTGATTCGTTTTAAGTCTAATACTGCGGGTAATGGAGTCGCCAATGACTAGGGTTTTCAATTTGTCAGAGCTAATGGTTGGAGCCTTCGGCGTCTCAGACCCCGTAGCGGGAGGAGTAGAGACAAGAGAAGACTCAGCCTCAGACTCCGACTCGCTACATAATGGGGAAAACCGGTTGAAAGTTTCTGTCGGCTGAATGAGCGACACCAGTTGAGCATTCCTACAGCATTTCCCTCCAGAAGCCATGAGAAAGTTGTCCGGCAGCGGGGACTGTGCGGGGGGGTTTATACTAACGTTACTATCTGTACTTACTGGTGGCACAGACGCTGTTTCTTCCTTTCCTACACTGAAATGACCCTTGCCTAACGATTGCGTCTGAAGCTGGGCTTGCAGCACAGCTATTCTCGCCGTAAGGCGATCGTTCTCCTGTATATTATGAGTACAGCGACTGCAATTAGAAGACATCATGTTAATGTTACTACTTAGCTTTGGCTGTTGAAGGTGCTGACGAACCATGTCCAGATAAAGCGTCCGGAGTGAAAAAGTTGAATGAGGGAAAAAAAAGTTGCGATGGAAAAACTAAAAATATAAACGGTAATTAAAAAGAAAAAACAAACAAACCGTAAAGTTGGCAGCAAAACTTACAGCAACAAAACGCACAGCAACACGTCTGCAAATTCAACAGGAAGTTGAATTATAACAGATCAGGCCATTATAATAGGCTATTATAATAGACCTGGCCTGTATTATAATAGACCTGGTCTGTATTATAATAGACCTGGTCTGTAGACCTGACCTGTATTATATTATAACTGGTCTGTATTATAATAGACCTGGTCTGTATTATAATAGACCTGGTCTGTATTATAATAGACCTGGTCTGTATTATAATAGACCTGACCTGTATTATAATAGACCTGACCTGTATTATAATAGACCTGGCCTGTATTATAATAGACCTGGCCTGTATTATAATAGATCTGGCCTGTATTTTAATAGACCTGGTCTGTATTATAATAGACCTGGTCTGTAGACCTGACCTGTATTATATTATAACTGGTCTGTATTATAATAGACCTGGTCTGTATTATAATAGACCTGGTCTGTATTATAATAGACCTGGTCTGTATTATAATAGACCTGACCTGTATTATAATAGACCTGGCCTGTATTATAATAGACCTGGCCTGTATTTTAATAGACCTGGTCTGTATTATAATAGACCTGGTCTGTATTATAATAGACCTGGTCTGTAGACCTGACCTGTATTATATTATAACTGGTCTGTATTATAATAGACCTGGTCTGTAGACCTGACCTGTATTATATTATAACTGGTCTGTATTATAATAGACCTGGTCTGTATTATAACAGACCTGGCCTGTATTATAATAGACCTGGCCTGTATTATAATAGACCTGGTCTGTAGACCTGGCCTGTATTATAATAGACCTGGCCTGTATTTTAATAGACCTGGTCTGTATTATAATAGACCTGGTCTGTAGACCTGACCTGTATTATATTATAGCTGGTCTGTATTATAATAGACCTGGTCTGTATTATAATAGACCTGGTCTGTATTATAATAGACCTGGTCTGTATTATAATAGACCTGACCTGTATTATAATAGACCTGACCTGTATTATAATAGACCTGGCCTGTATTATAATAGACCTTCCCTGTATTATAATAGATCTGGCCTGTATTTTAATAGACCTGGTCTGTATTATAATAGACCTGGTCTGTAGACCTGACCTGTATTATATTATAACTGGTCTGTATTATAATAGACCTGACCTGTATTATAATAGACCTGGCCTGTATTATAATAGATCTGGCCTGTATTTTAATAGACCTGGTCTGTATTATAATAGACCTGGTCTGTAGACCTGACCTGTATTATATTATAACTGGTCTGTATTATAATAGACCTGGTCTGTATTATAATAGACCTGGCCTGTATTATAATAGACCTGGTCTGTATTATAATAGACCTGACCTGTATTATAACAGACCTGGCCTGTATTATAATAGACCTGTATTATAATAGACCTGGTCTGTATTATAATAGACCTGACCTGTATTATAATAGACCTGGCCTGTATTATAATAGACCTGGCCTGTATTATAATAGACCTGGCCTGTATTTTAATAGACCTGGTCTGTATTATAATAGACCTGGTCTGTAGACCTGACCTGTATTATATTATAACTGGTCTGTATTATAATAGACATGGTCTGTATTATAATAGACCTGGCCTGTATTATAATAGACCTGGTCTGTATTATAATAGACCTGGTCTGTATTATAATAGACCTGACCTGTATTATAACAGACCTGGCCTGTATTATAATAGACCTGGCCTGTATTATAACAGACCTGGCCTGTATTATAATAGACCTGTATTATAATAGACCTGGTCTGTATTATAATAGACCTGATCTGTATTATAATAGACCTGACCTGTATTATAATAGACCTGGCCTGTATTATAATAGACCTGGCCTGTATTTTAATAGACCTGGTCTGTATTATAATAGACCTGGTCTGTATTATAATAGACCTGGTCTGTATTATAATAGACCTGGTCTGTAGACCTGACCTGTATTATATTATAACTGGTCTGTATTATAATAGACCTGGCCTGTATTATAATAGACATGACCTGTTTTATTATAGACCTGGTCTGTATTATAATAGACCTGGTCTGTATTATAATAGACCTGACCTGTATTATAACAGACCTGGCCTGTATTATAATAGACCTGTATTATAATAGACCTGGTCTGTATTATAATATACCTGGTCTGTATTATAATAGACCTGACCTGTATTATAATAGACCTGGCCTGTATTATAATAGACCTGGCCTGTATTATAATAGACCTGGCCTGTATTATAATAGACCTGGCCTGTATTATAATAGACCTGGTCTGTAGACCTGACCTGTATTATATTATAACTGGTCTGTATTATAATAGACCTGGTCTGTATTATAATAGATCTGGCCTGTATTATAATAGATCTGGCCTGTATTTTAATAGACCTGGCCTGTATTATAATAGACCTGGCCTGTATTTTAATAGACCTGGTCTGTATTATAATAGACCTGGTCTGTAGACCTGACCTGTATTATATTATAACTGGTCTGTATTATAATAGACCTGGTCTGTATTATAATTGACCTGGTCTGTATTATAATAGACCTGAACTGTATTATAATAGATCTGGCCTGTATTATAATAGACCTGGTCTGTATTATAATAGACCTGACCTGTATTATAATAGACCTGGCCTGTATTATAATAGATCTGGCCTGTATTTTAATAGACCTGGTCTGTATTATAATAGACCTGGTCTGTAGACCTGACCTGTATTATATTATAACTGGTCTGTATTATAATAGACCTGGTCTGTATTATAATAGACCTGGTCTGTATTATAATAGACGTGGTCTGTATTATAATAGACCTGGTCTGTATTATAATAGACATGACCTGTTTTATTATAGACCTGGTCTGTATTATAATAGACCTGGTCTGTATTATAATAGACCTGGCCTGTATTATAATAGACCTGGTCTGTATTATAATAGACCTGACCTGTATTATAACAGACCTGGCCTGTATTATAATAGACCTGTATTATAATAGACCTGGTCTGTATTATAATAGACCTGGTCTGTATTATAATAGACCTGGTCTGTAGACCTGACCTGTATTATATTATAACTGGTCTGTATTATAATAGACATGGTCTGTATTATAATAGATCTGGCCTGTATTATAATAGACCTGGTCTGTATTATAATAGACCTGACCTGTATTATAATAGACCTGGTCTGTATTATAATAGACCTGGCCTGTATTATAATAGACCTGGCCTGTATTATAATAGACCTGGCCTGTATTTTAATAGACCTGGTCTGTATTATAATAGACCTGGTCTGTAGACCTGACCTGTATTATATTATAACTGGTCTGTATTATAATAGACCTGGTCTGTATTATAATAGACCTGGTATGTATTATAATAGACCTGGCCTGTATTATAATAGATCTGGCCTGTATTTTAATAGACCTGGTCTGTATTATAATAGACCTGACCTGTATTATAATATACCTTACCTGTATTATAATAGATCTGGCCTGTATTTTAATAGACCTGGTCTGTATTATAATAGACCTGGTCTGTAGACCTGACCTGTATTATATTATAACTGGTCTTTATTATAATAGACCTGGTCTGTATTATAATAGACCTGTTCTGTATTATAATAGACCTGGTCTGTATTATAATAGACCTGACCTGTATTATAATAGATCTGGCCTGTATTTTAATAGAGCTGGTCTGTATTATAATAGACCTGGTCTGTAGACCTGACCTGTATTATATTATAACTGGTCTGTATTATAATAGACCTGGTCTGTATTATAATAGACCTGGCCTGTATTATAATAGACCTGGTCTGTATTATAATGGACCTGGTCTGTATTATAATAGACCTGGTCTGTATTATAATAGACCTGGTCTGTACTATAACAGACCTGGCCTGTATTATAATAGACCTGGCCTGTATTATAATAGACCTGGCCTGTATTATAATAGACCTGGTCTGTACTATAACAGACCTGGCCTGTATTATAATAGACCTGGACTGTATTATAATAGACCTGGCCTGTATTATAATAGACCTGGTCTGTATTATAATAGACCTGGTCTGTATTATAATAGACCTGGCCTGTATTATAATAGACCTGGTCTGTATTATAATAGACCTGACCTGTATTATAACAGACCTGGCCTGTATTATAATAGACCTGTATTATAATAGACCTGGTCTGTATTATAATAGACCTGGTCTGTATTATAATAGACCTGACCTGTATTATAATAGACCTGGCCTGTATTATAATAGACCTGGCCTGTATTATAATAGACCTGGCCTGTATTTTAATAGACCTGGTCTGTATTATAATAGACCTGGTCTGTAGACCTGACCTGTATTATATTATAATTGGTCTGTATTATAATAGACCTGGCCTGTATTATAATAGACCTGGTCTGTATTATAATGGACCTGGTCTGTATTATAATGGACCTGGTCTGTATTATAATAGACCTGACCTGTATTATAATAGATCTGGCCTGTATTTTAATAGACCTGGTCTGTATTATAATAGACCTGGTCTGTAGACCTGACCTGTATTATATTATAACTGGTCTGTATTATAATAGACCTGGTCTGTATTATAATAGACCTTGTCTGTATTATAATAGACCTGGTCTTTATTATAATAGACCTGACCTGTATTATAATAGATCTGACCTGTATTTTAATAGAGATGGTTTGTATTATAATAGACCTGGCCTGTAGACCTGACCTGTATTATATTATAACTGGGCTGTATTATAATAGACCTGGTCTGTATTATAATAGACCTGGCCTGTATTATAATAGACCTGGTCTGTATTATAATGGACCTGGTCTGTATTATAATAGACCTGTATTATAATAGACCTGGTCTGTATTATAAAAGACCTGGTCTGTATTATAATAGACCTGACCTGTATTATAATAGACCTGGCCTGTATTATAATAGACCTGGCCTGCATTTTAATAGACCTGGTCTGTATTATAATAGACCAGGTATGTAGACCTGACCTGTATTATATTATAATTGGTGTGTATTATAATAGACCTGGTCTGTATTATAATAGACCTAGCCTGTATTATAATAGACCTGGTCTGTATTATAATAGACCTGGTCTGTATTATAATGGACCTGGTCTGTATTATAATAGACCTGGCCTGTATTATAATAGACCTGGCCTGCATTTTAATAGACCTGGTCTGTATTATAATAGACCAGGTATGTAGACCTGACCTGTATTATATTATAATTGGTCTGTATTATAATAGACCTGGTCTGTATTATAATAGACCTGGCCTGTATTATAATAGACCTGGTCTGTATTATAATAGACCTGGTCTGTATTATAATATACCTGACCTGTATTATAATAGACCTGGCCTGTATTATAATAGATCTGGCCTGTATTTTAATAGACCTGGTCTGTATTATAATAGACCTGGTCTGTAGACCTGACCTGTATTATATTATAACTGGTCTGTATTATAATAGACCTGGTCTGTATTATAATAGACCTGACCTGTATTATAATAGACCTGGTCTGTATTATAATAGACCTGGCCTGTATTATAATAGACCTGGCCTGTATTATAATAGACCTGGCCTGTATTTTAATAGACCTGGTCTGTATTATAATAGACCTGGTCTGTAGACCTGACCTGTATTATATTATAACTGGTCTGTATTATAATAGACCTGGTCTGTATTATAATAGACCTGGTATGTATTATAATAGACGTGGCCTGTATTATAATAGATCTGGCCTGTATTATAATAGACCTGGTCTGTATTATAATAGACCTGACCTGTATTATAATATACCTGGCCTGTATTATAATAGATCTGGCCTGTATTTTAATAGACCTGGTCTGTATTATAATAGACCTGGTCTGTAGACCTGACCTGTATTATATTATAACTGGTCTGTATTATAATAGACCTGGTCTGTATTATAATAGACCTGTTCTGTATTATAATAGACCTGGTCTGTATTATAATAGACCTGACCTGTATTATAATAGATCTGGCCTGTATTTTAATAGAGCTGGTCTGTATTATAATAGACCTGGTCTGTAGACCTGACCTGTATTATATTATAACTGGTCTGTATTATAATAGACCTGGTCTGTATTATAATAGACCTGGCCTGTATTATAATAGACCTGGTCTGTATTATAATGGACCTGGTCTGTATTATAATAGACCTGGTCTGTATTATAATAGACCTGGTCTGTACTATAACAGACCTGGCCTGTATTATAATAGACCTGGCCTGTATTATAATAGACCTGGCCTGTATTATAATAGACCTGGTCTGTACTATAACAGACCTGGCCTGTATTATAATAGACCTGGACTGTATTATAATAGACCTGGCCTGTATTATAATAGACCTGGTCTGTATTATAATAGACCTGACCTGTATTATAACAGACCTGGCCTGTATTATAATAGACCTGTATTATAATAGACCTGGTCTGTATTATAATAGACCTGGTCTGTATTATATAGACCTGACCTGTACCTCCAGTTATAATAATATAATACAGGTCAGGTCTACAGGTCAGGTCTATTTTCATACAGGCCAGGTCTATTATAATACAGT
>NW_024059964.1:105327-175295 GCF_016432855.1 Salvelinus namaycush
TGTATTATAATAGACCTGCCTGTATTATAATAAGACCTGCCTGTATTATTATAGACCGGCCTGTATTTTAATAGACCTGAATCTGTATTATAATAGACCAGGTCTGTAACCGACCTGTGTTATATTAATACTTGGTCTTTATTATTAATAGACCTAGCTGTTATAATTAGACGGTCTGTATTATATGGACCTGGTCTGTATTTAATGGACCTGGGTCTGTATGATGATAGACCTGACCATGTAGTATACTAGATCTGGCCTGTATTTTAATAGACTGTCTGTATTATAAAATGAGACTTGTCTGTAGACCTGACCTTGTATTATATTATAACTGGTCTGTATATAATAACCTGGTTCTGTATTATAATGACCTTGTCTGGATTATAATAGACCTGGTCTTTATTATAATAGACCGGACCTGTTTATAATAGATATGCACCTGTATTTTAAATAGAGATGGGTTTGTATTATATAGACCTGCCTGTAACCTGACCTTTATTATATTATCACTGGGCCTGTACTATAAATAGACCTGGTCTGTATTTAATAGGCCTGGCCTGTTTATAATAACCTGGTCTGTATTATAATGGACCTGGTCTGTATTATCATAGACCTTTATTATAATAGACCTGGTCTGTATATTAAAGGACCTGGTCTGTATTATAATAGACCTGACCTGTATTATAATTAAACCTGGCTGTATTATATAGGACTTGCCCTGCATTTTAATAAACCTGGTCTGTATTATAGATAGACCAAGGTATGAATAACCCTGACCTGTATTATATTATAACTTGGTGTGTTTATAATAGACCTGTCTTATTATAATAGCCCTAGCCTTATTATATAGACCTGGTTTATTATAATAGACCTGGTCTGTATTGTATTGGACCTGGCCTGTATTATAATAGACCTGGCCTGTATTATAATAACTCTGGCCTGCATTTTTAATAGACCTGGTCTGTATTATAAATAACCAGTATGTAGACCTGACCTGTATTATTATTATAATTTGTGTGTATTATATAGACTGGTCGGTATTATAATAGACCTAGCCTGTTATTATAATAGACCTGGTCTGGTATTAGAATAGACCTGGTCTGTATTGGTACTGGACCTGACCTGTATCTAATAGGACCTGGCCGCTGTATTATAATAGGCCATTAAGTCTTCCTGTATTTAATAGATCGGTCTGTATTATAATAGACCTGGTCGTAAGACCTGACCTGTATTATATTATAACTGGTCTGTATTATAATAGACCTGTCTGTATTATATAGACCTGTCCTGTATTATATAGACCTGGTCTTATTATAATAACCCCTGGACCTGTATTATAATAGACCTGCCTGTATTATAATAAGAACCTGGCTTATTATAAACCTTCCGTATTATAATAGATCTGCCTGTATTTTAATAGACATGGTTCTGTATATGAACGTCTGTAACCTGATGATTAATAGTTATAAACTGGCTGTAATTATAAACTGCATACTGTACTAGTAATATACTAGACCTGTATTAGTATTATCTAGACCTGGTCTTATATAATAGACCTGGCACTGTATTATAATAGACCCTGGCTGTATTATAACTAGACCTGGCCTTTATTGTTAATAGCCTGGTCTGTATTATATAGACCTGGCCTGTATTTTAAATAGACCTGGCCTGTATTATAGATAGACCTGGTCTGGTAACCTGACCTGTATTATATCTATAACTGGTCTGTATTATAATAGACCTGGTCTGTATTATAAAGATCTGGCCTGTATATAGACTGGCCTGTATTTATAATAGACCTGGCCTGTATTATAAGACTGCCTGTATTTATAGACCTGGCTGATATATAACAGTCTGTATGACCTTGACCTTTATATATTATAACTGGTCTGTATTATAATAACCTGGTCTGTATTATAAAGACCTGGCTTGTATTATAATAGACCTGGACTGTATTATAATAGATCTGGCCTGTATTATAATAGACCTGGTCTGTATTATAATATACCTGACCTGTATTATAATAGACCTGGCCTGTATTATAATAGATCTGGCCTGTATTTTAATAGACCTGGCCTGTATTATAATAGACCTGGTCTGTAGACCTGACCTGTATTATATTATAACTGGTCTGTATTATAATAGACCTGGTCTGTTTATAATAGACCTGTTCTGTATTATATAGACTGGTCTGTATTATATAGACCTGGTCTGTATTATTAGATGACCTGTTTTTTATACACTGGTCTGTATTATAATAGACCTGTCCTGTATTATAATAGACTTGGCCTGTATTATAATAGACCTGGTCTGTATTATAAACTGACCTGACCTGTATTATATATCCTGACCTGGCCTGTATTATATAGACCTGTATTATAATATACATTGTCTGTATTATAAAAGGCACCTGTCTGTATTATAATAGACCTGGTCTGTAACCTGACCTGTATTATATTATAACTGGTCTGTATTATAATAGACCTGGTCTGTATTATAATAGACCTGGCCTGTATTAATAGATATGGCCTGTATTTTATAGACCTGGTCTGTAATTATAACGACCTGGCCTGTATTATAATAGACCTGGCCTGTAATTATAATAGACCTGGCCTGTATTTAATAGACTCTGGCTGATTTAATAACGCGTCTGTAACTACCTGTATTATATATAACTGGTCTGTATTATAATAGACCTGTGCCTGTATTATAATTTGACCTGGTATTTATTATAAATGACCTGACCTGTATTATAATATATACTGGTCTGTATTATAATAGACCTGTGCCTGTATTATAATAGAGGTCCTGTTTTAATAGACTCCTGTATTATAATAACCTGGTCTGTAGACCTGACCTGTATTTATTTAACTGTCTGTATTATATAGACCTGGCTGTATATAATAGACCTGCCTGTATATAATAGACCTGGTCTTGATTATATGACTGGTCTGTATTATAATAGACCTGGTCTTTATTAAATAGACCTGGCCTGTATTATAACAGACCTGGCCTGTATTATAATAGACCTGCCCTGTATTATAATAGACCTGGCCTGTATTATAATAGACCTGTCTCTACCTATAATACCGGCTTATTATAATAGACCTGGCCTGTATTATATGCCTGCTGTACTATAATAGACCTGGTCTGTATTATAATAGACCTGGTATGTATTATAATAGACCTGCCTGTATTATAATAGACCTGCTGTATTCATACTTATATATAAGACCTGGCCTGTATTATAATACCTGTATTATAATAGACCGGGTTCTGTATTAATAAATAACCTGGTCTGTATTATAATAGACCTGAACTCTGTATTATAATAGACCTGGCCTGTATTATAATGACCTGGCCTGTATTATAATAGACCCTGGCCTGTATTTTAATAGACCTGTCTGTATATAATAGACCGGTCTGTAGACCTGACCTGTTATTATATTGTTTTATTATAAACTGGTCTGTATTATATAGACCTGGTCTGATATTATGACCTGGTCTGTATTATAATTGGTCTGTATTATAATAGACCTGACCTGTATTATATTATAACTGGCCTGTATTATAATAGACCTGGTCTGTATTATAATAGACCTGACCTGTAGACCTGACCTGTATTATATTATAACTGGTATGTATTATAATAGACCTGGTCTGTATTATAATAGACCTGGTCTGTATTTTAATAGACCTGGTCTGTATTATAATAGACCTGGTCTGTAGACCTGACCTGTATTATATTATAACTGGTCTGTATTATAATAGACCTGGTCTGTATTATAATAGACCTGTCTGTATTATAATAGACCTGGCTGTATTATAATAGACCTGGTTTGTATTATAATGATCTGATCCTGTATTTAATAGAGTGTTTATTATAATAGACCTGGTCTGTAGACCTGACCTGTTATATTATAACTGGTCTGTATTATAATAGACCTGGTCTGTATTATAATAGACCTGGCCTGTATTATAATAGACCTGGCCTGTATTATAATACCTGGTCTGTATTATAATAGACCTGCTGATGATTATAACTGGTCTGTATTATAATAGACCTGGTCTGTATTATAATAGACCTGGCCTGTATTATAATAGACCTGGCCTGTATTATAATAGACCTGGCCTGTATTTTAATAGACCAGGTCTGTATTATAATAGACCTGGTCTGGAGACCTGACCTGTATTATATTATATCTGGTCTCTATTATAATAGACCTGGTCTGTATTATAATAGACCTGCCTGTATTATAATAGACCTGGCCTGTATTATAATAGACCTGGTCTGTATTATAATAGACCTGGCCTGTATAATAATAGACCTGGCCTGTATTATAATAGACCTGGCCTGTTTTATAATAGACCTGGTCCTGTATTTTAATAGACCTATGTAGACATGACCTGTATTTATTATAATATGGTGCTGTATTATAATAGACCTGGTCTGTATATAATAGACCTGCCTGTATTATAATAGACCTGGTCTGTATTATAATAGACTGGCTGTATGTAATGGACCTGACCTGTATTATAATAGACCTGTCCTGTATTATAATAGACCTGGCCTGTATATGAATAGACCTGGTCTGTATTATAATAGACCCTGTCTGTATGACCTGACCTGTATTATATTATAACTGGTCTGTATTAATATACCTGGTCTGTAATAATAGACCTTGTACTGTATTATAATAGACCTGGTCAGTATTATAATAGACCTGACCTGTATTATAATAGACTTGGCCTGTATTTATAACGTCTGTATTATAATAGACCTGGCTGTATTTAATAGACCTGGTCTGTACCTGATTATTTATTATAACGGCTGAATTAAATAGACTGGCTGTATTATAATAGACCTGGCCTGTATTATAATAGACCTGGTCTGTATTATAATAGACCTGGTCTGTATTACAATAGACCTGACCTGTAATTATAATAGACCTGGTCTGTATTATAATAACCTGGCCTGTATTTAATAGACCTGGTCTTATTATAATAGACCTGCCTGTAGACCTGACCTGTATTATATTATAACTGGTATGTATTATAATAGACCTGGCCTGTATTATAATAGACCTGGCCTGTATTAATAGAACTGGTCTGTATTATAATAGGACCGGTACTGTAGACCTGTACTGTGATATACATGCTGGCTGTTATTATATAGACCTGCTGTATTATAATAGACCTGGTCTGTATTATAATAGACCTGGTCTTATATCATTATGTCATTATAATAGACTGGCCTGTATTATAATAGATCTGGCCTGTTTTTAATAGACCTGGTCTGTATTATAATAGACCTGGTCTGTAACTGACCTGGATTAATTATAACTGGTTGTATTATATAGACCTGTCTGTATTATAATAGATCTGGTCTGTATTTTTAATAGACTGGTCTGTATTATAATAGACCTGGTCTGTAGACCTGACCTGTATTATAGTATAACTGGTCTGTATTATAATAGACCTGGTCTGTATTATAATAGACCTGGTCTGTATTGTAAATAGACCGGTCTTTATTATAATAGACATGCCTGTATTATAATAGATCTGACCTGTATTATTAATAGAGATGGTTGTATTATAACCTGATATAGACCTGGCATGTATGAACCTGACCTGTATTATATTATAACTGGGCTGTATATAATAGACCTGTCTGTATTATAATAGACCTGGCCTTATTCTATCTGGTTAATTATAAGGACCTGGTCCTGTATTATAATATAGACCTGTATTATAATAGACCTGGTCTGTATTATAAAAGACCTGGTCTGTATTATAATAGACCTGACCTGTATATAAATAGACTGGCCTGTTATTATAATGACCTGGCCTGACCTTTTAAAGACCTGGCCTGTATTATAATAGACCTGACCTGTAGACCTGACCTGTATTATATTATAATTGGTCTGTATTATAATAGACCTGTCTGATATTATAATAGACCTAGCTGTATTATAATAGACCCTGGTCTGTCTATTAATAGACCTGGTCTGTATTTAATTGATCTGGCCTGTATATAATAGACTGGCCTGTATTATAATAGACCTGGCCTGCATTTAATGCCTGGTCTGTATTATATAGACCAGGTAGTTAGACTGACCTGTATTAATTAAATTGAGTGTGTATATATAGACTGGTCTGTATTAATAGACCTGCTGTATTATAATAGACCTGGTCTGTATTTAATAGACCTGGTCTGTATTGTAAATTGACCTGTATCCTGTATTATAATAGACCTGGCCTGTATTATATAGATCTTCTGTATTTTAATAGCTGGTCTGTATTATAATAGACTGGTCTGTAGACCTGACCTGTATTATATTTTAACTGGTCTGTATTATAATAGACCTGGTCTGTATTATTATAGACCTTGTGATGCCTGGTATTATAATGACTGGCCTGTATTGGAATAGACCAGGCCTGTTTTATAATAGACCTGGTCTGTATTATAATAGACCTATGGCCTGTATTTAATAGACTGGTCTGTACGACCTGACCTGTATTATATTATAACTGGCTGTATTATAATAGACCGTGTCTGTATTATAGACCTGGTCTGTATTATAACAGACCTGACCTGTATTATAATAGACCATGTCTGTATTATAATAGACCTGACCTGTATTATAATGACCTGGTCTGTATATAATGACGGCCTGATTTTAATAGACCAGGTCTGTATTATAATAGACCTGGTCTGGAGACCTGACCTGTATTATATTTAACTGCGTATGTATTTATCATAGACCTGGTCTGTATTATAGATAGATTGGCCTGGATTTAATAGATTGGTCTGATATAATAGACCTGGTCTGTAGACACACCTGTAATTATATTATAACTGGTCTGTATTATAATACGACGGCCTGGTCGTATTATAGAAGACCTGGTCTGTATTATAACTAGACCTGACCGTTAAAATCTGTTATTTTATAGAATAGGTGACCTCTGTAGGAAATAGCCTGGCCTTAGAACTGACCTGTATTATATTTAACTGGTCTTGTATTATAATATACTGGCGTTTATAATAGACCTGGCCTGTATTATAATAGACCTGTGTCTGGTATATATAATGGAACCTGTCGTATGTATAATAGACCCGTATTATAATAGACCGCTGTATTATAAAACCTGGTCTGTATTATAATAGACCTGACCTGTATTATAATAGACCTGGCCTGTATTAATAATAGACCTGGCCTGCATTTTAATAGACCTGGTCTTATTAAATAGACCGGATGTAGACCTGACCTGTATATATTATAATTGGTTGTATTATAATAACTGGTCATTTACTAGATAGTTATAATAGACCTGGTCTGTATTATAATAGACCTGGTCTGTATTTAATGGACCTGGTCGATTATATAGACCTGGGCCTGTCTATAAATAGACCTGGCCTGATTTTAATAGACCTGCTGTATAAATAGCCGTATGTAGACCTGACCTGTATTATATTCTAATGGTCTGTATTATAGACCTGGTCCTGTATTATATAGACCTAGGCCTGTATTATAATAGACCTGTCTGTATTATAATAGGACCTGGCTGTTTGTATAGACTGACTGTATTTATAAATAGACCTGCCTGTATTATAAAGACTGTCCTGTGTATTTTTAATAGACTGGTCCTGTATTATAATAGACCTGGTCTGACGATGTATATATATAACTGCTGTATTAAGATAGACCTGTGCTGTATTATAATAGACGCCTGTGTTGGTTCTGTATTATATTAGACCTGGTCTTTATTATAATAACCTGACTGTTTATAAATAGACCCTGGGCCTGTAATTATAATAGACCTGGTGTCTGTATTATAATAGCCCTTGCTGTCATTTAATAGACCTGGTCTGTAGACCTGACTTGTATTATACTATAACTGGTTTGTATTATAATAAACCTGGTCCTGTATTATTAACTGCCTGTCTTATAATCGACCTGGTCCGTATTAAATAGACCTGGCTTATTATATATACCTGGTCATTATTATAATAGACCTGGCCTGTATTATAAGAGCCTGATCCTGTGTTATAAATAGACTGGCCTGTATTATAATAGACCTGGCTCGTATTATAATAGACCTGACCTTATTTTATAGACTGGCCTGTATATAATAGACCTGCTGTAGACCTGACCTGTATTATATATATACTGGTCTGTAATTAATAATAGACTGGTCTGTATTATAATAGATCTGGCCTGTTTAGAATAACTTGCTGTATTAAATAGACTGGCCTGTATTATAATAGATTGGCCTGTTTTTAATAGACCTGGTCTGTATTATAATAGACCTGGTCTGTAGACCTGACCTGTATTATATTATAGCTGTGTCTGTATTATAATACCTGGTCTGTATTACAATATACCTGGTCTGTAATATAATAGACCGTAACTGTATATACTAGACTGGCTGTATTATAATAGACCTGGTCTGTATTATAATCGACCCTGACCTTATTATAAGACCTGCCTGTATATAATAGACCTGGCCTGTATTATAATAGACCTGGCCTGTATTATAATAGACCTGACCTGTAGACCTGAACTGTATTATATTATAACTGGTCTGTATTATAATAGACCTGGTCTGTATTACAATAGACCTGGTCTGTATTATATAGACTGGTCCTGTATTATAATAGACCTGACTGTATTATAATAGTACCTGACCTGTATTATAATAGGACCTGGCCTGTATTATAAGTAGACCTGGCCTGTATTTTAATAGAACCTGGTCTGTATTATAATAGACCTGGCTGTATTATAATAATAAACTGTCTGAAGACCTGACCTGTACTTTATTTATAACTGGTCTGTATTTTATAGACCTGGTCTGTATTATTTTACATGACGTTTTATATTAAGACCTGGTCTGTATTATATAGACCTGGTCGGTATTATAATAGACTGCCTATATAATAGACCTGGATCCTGTATATAATAGACCTGACCTGTATTATAAAACCTGGCCTGTATTATGACTGATATAATAGACATGGCTGTATTATAATCGACCTGGTTTCCTGTAATATAATAGACCTGGTCTGTATTATAATAGACCTGGTCTGTATTATAATAGACCTGGCCTGTATTATAATAGACCTGGACTGTAATTATAATAGACCTGGACCTGGATTATAAAGACCTGGCCTGTATTATAATAGACCTGTATTATAATAGACCGGGTCTGTTTATAAGACCTGGTCTGTATTAATAGACCTGCTCTGTATTATATAGACCTGCCTGTATTATAATAGACCTGGCCTGTATTTATATAGACCTGCTCTGTATTAAAATTAGATACCTCTGAGCCTTATGTTATATATGGTCTTATTATTAGACCTAGCTGATTATAATAACTGGTCTGTAGATGACCTGTCTGTATTATATAACCTGGTCTGTATTATAATAGACCTGACCTGTATTATAATAGATCTGGCCTGTATTTTATAGACCTGGTCTGTATTATAATAGACCTGGTCTGTAGACCTAACCTGTATTATATTATAACTGGTCTGTATTATAATATGACCTGGTCTGTATATAATAGACTGGCCTGTATTTAATAGACTTGTCGTATTTAATAGACCTGGTCTGTAATACTGATTATATTATAACTGGTCTGTATTATAATAGACCTGGTCTCTGTAATTATAATAGACTGCCTGTCTTTATAATAATAGACCTGCCTGTATTATAATAGATGTGCCTGTATTTTGAATAAGATGGTTTATTTAATAGACCTGGCTGTAGACCTGACCTGTATTATATTATAACTGGCCTGTATTAAATAATAGACCTGGTCTGTATTATAATTAACCTGGGCCTGTATTATAATAGACCTGGTCTTGTATTATAATGGACCTGGTTCTGGTATTATTATAGACCTGGACTTAGTATTAAATAGACCTGGTCTGTATTATAATAGAACCTGAGTCGTATTAATAATAGAACCTGACCTGTATTATAATAGGACTGGCTGTATTATAATAGACTGGGCCTGGCATTTTAATGAACATGGTTCTGTATTATATAGACCGGTTTCTGACCTGTATTATAATAACTTGGTGGTATTATAATAAACGGTCTGTAGCCTACCTGTATTATATATAACCTGGCCTGTATTATAATAGACCCTGGTTGTATTAAATAATGAATGGTCATTATTAACGTTTTATTGTAATGACCTGGTCTTCGTATTATAATTGCCTGACTAATAAAGCCTGGCCTGTATGTATAATTAGACTTATTTGACCTGGTCATATATAATATACCCTGGTCTGGTATTATAATAGACCTAGGTACTGTATATTAGACCGTGACCTGTATTATATTAGTAACTTGGGCTGTATTATAATAGACCTGCGTATCTTAATAACCTTTGCCTGTATATAATGACCTGCTTAGGACTACCTTGTTATATAATAGCTTGTCTGTATTATATAGGGACATGGTCTGATTATATGATTATGGCCCTGTATTATAATAGACTGGCCTGTATTAATAGGACTCGATCTAGATAACCCCTGTTATTTTAATAGACCTGGTCTGATCTATAATATAACCGGTCTGTAGACCTGACCGTTATATTTATGTTTCTATATAACTGGTCTGTATTATAAATGATGGTAATATAGACCTGACTTTGTATTATAATAGACTTGCATGTATTAATTAGGACTGGTCTGTATAATAAATAGACCTGACCTGTATTAATAGACCTGGCCTGTATTAATATAGACCTGGCTGTTTATAATAGACCTGGCCTGTATTGTTAATAGACTGGTCTGTATACCTGACCTGTTTATATTTAACTGGCTGTATTATATAGACCTGGTACTGGTCTTAATTAATAGACCTGGCCTGTATTTATATAGACGCTGGTCTGTATATAATAGACCTGGTCTTGTATTATAATAGACCTGGCCTGTATTATAATAGACCTGGTCTGTATTATAATAGACCTGGGCCTGTGATTATTAGATAGGACCTGGACCTGTATTATAATAGACCTGGTCTGTGATTATAATAGACCTGAGGCCTGTATTATAATAGACCTGGTCTGTAGACCTGATCTCTGTATTATTTATAACTGGTCTGTATTATAATAGACATGTCTTATTATAACATAGATCTGGCCTGGTATTATAATAGAATCTGGCCTGTATTTTAATACGACCTGGCCTGTATTATAATAGACTGCCTGTATTTAATAGACCTGGTGCCTGTATTATAATAGACCAGGTCTGTAGACCTGACCTGTATTATATTATACTTGTCTGTATTATATAGACCTGGTCCGTATTATAATTATACCTTTGGCTGTATTATAATATACCTGACTGTATAGATTAATAGAGCTGGTCATGTATTATAATAGACCTGGTCTGTATTATAATAGACCTGCCTGATTATAATAGACCTGACCTGTATTATATATAGCATTATAGACATGCCTGTATTTTTAATAGACCTGTGTCTGTAATTATAAGACCTGGCCTGTAGACCTAACCTGTATTATATTTTAACAGGTCTGTATTATAAACCTGGTCTGTATTATAATAGACCTGCTGTATATTATAGACTGGTCTGTATTATTAATAGACCTGGTCTGTATTATATAGACCTGACTGTATAATACATAGACCTGCCTGTATATAATAGACCTGGCCTGTAATTTTAATGGACTGGTCTGTATTATAATAGACCTGGCTGTATTATAATAGACTGGCCTGATAATAGACCTGACCTGTAACCTGTTATTATACTGGCTGTATATAATAGACCTGGTCTGTAATTATTAGGACATGACCCTGTCTTATTAATAGACCTGGCCTGTATTAATGAGACCTGGTCTGTATTATTATAGACCTGGCCTATAGACCTGTTCTGTATAATAATAGACATGGCCTGTATTATAACGACATGGTTATTATAATAGACCTGTATTATAATAGACTGCCTGTTTAAACTGTCTGTATTTATATAGACCGGTCTGTAGCCTGACCTGTTTATATTATAACTGGTCTGTATTTATAATAGCCTGGCTTATTATAATAGACTGGCCTGTATTATAATAGACCTGGTCTGGATGTATAATAGAACCTGACCTGTATTATAATAGACCTGGTCTGTATTATAATAGACCTGGCCTGTATTTATAACCTGTGTATTATAATAGACCTGGCCTGTATTTAATAACCTGGTCTGTATTGATATAAGCGGTTGCCTACTTACCTGTAATTATATTATAACTGGTCTGTATTATATAGACCTGCTCTGTATTATAATATGACCTGGTATTATTATAATAGACCTGGCCTGTATTATAATAGATCTGGCATGTATTATAATAGACCTGGTCTGTATTATAATAGACCTGACCTGTATTATAATAGGATGACCTGGTATTATTAATAAGGCCTGGTCTGTATTATAATAGACCTGGGTCTGTAGACCTGACTGTATTATATTATAACTGGTCTTATTATAATAGACCTGTCTGTATTAATAATAGACCTGGCCTGTTAATTATAATAGAGCTGGTCTGTATTATAATGGACCTGGTCTGTATTATATGACCTGTCCTGTATATAATAGACCTGGTCCTGTACTATATAACAACCTGGTCTGTATATAATAGACCTCCGTATTATAATAGGACCTGGCCTGTATTAAATAACCTGGTCTGTATTATAACAGACCTGGCCGAGTATTATATATAGGACCTGGCTGTATTATAATAGACCTGCCTGTATTAATATGTCGATACCTGGTCTGTATTATAATAGATCCTGGACCTGTATTTATATAACCTGGCCTGTATTATAATAGACTGGTCTGTAATATATAGACCGACCTGTATTATACAGACCTGGCTGTATTATAATAGACCTGGTCTGTAGATAATGACCTGACCTGTATTATAAGACGTGGTCTGTTTTATAATAGACCTGGCCTGTATTTAAAAAAAACCTGCCTGTATTATACGAGACCTGGCCTGTATTATAATAACCTGTTCGTATTATAATAGACCGGTCTGTACCTGACCGTATAGTATTATAAACTGGTCCTGTATTATAATAGACCTGGTCTGTTATTAATAATTGACCTGGTATGTATTAACCTGCCTGATTATAATGATCCGTTTATAGAGCCTGGTCTGTATTATAATAGACTGCTGTATTATAATAGACCTACCGTATTATAAAACTGGCCTGGTATTTTAATAGACCTGTCTGTATTAATAATAGACCTGGCTGTAGCCTGACCTGTATTATATTATACGTCTTATATAATAACCTGGTTTATATAATAGACCTGGCTTCTGTATTATAATGACCTGGTCTGTATTAAATAGACCTGGATTTATTATAATACCTGCTGTATTTATAATACTGACCTGTATTATACTAGATGGGCCTGTATTTAATAACTGGTCTGATATAATAGACCGTCTGTAATATGACCTGACCTTTATATATTATAACTGGTCTGTATTATAATAGACACCTGGTCCTGTATTAAAGGACCTGGTCTGTATTATAATCGACTGGTCTGATTATAATAGACCTGGTCTGTATATAGATTGGTATTAATAGACCTGGCTGTATTATAATAGACCTGGCTGTATTAATAATAGACCTGGTCTGTACTATAACATACCTGCCGTATATAATAGACCTGGCCTGATTATAATAGACCTGGCTGGATTATATAGACCTGTCTGTTTATAATAGACCTGTCCTGCTATTATAATAGACCTGGCCTGTATTATAATAACCTGGTCTGTTATTATAATAGACCTGGCCTGTACTATAATATATCTGACCTGTATTATAATAGACCTGTATTATAATAGACTGGTCTGATTAAAACCTGGTTGTTATAATAGACCTGACCGTATTATAATAGACCTGGCCTGTATATAATTATGACCTGGCCTGTATTATAATAGAACCTGGCCTGTATTTTAATAGACCTGGCTCTGTATATAATAGACCAGTCTGTAGGACCTGACCTGTTTTATATTATAATTGGTCTTTTATTATAATAGACCTGCCTGTATTATAATATACCTGGCTGTATTATAATGGACCTGGTCTGTATTATGCTAGACCTTGCCTGTATTATAATAGAACCTGGCCTGTTTATAATACCTGGTCTGTATATAAAGACCTGTCGTATTATAATAGACCTGGCCTGTATATAATAGATCTGGCCTGTATTTTAATAGACCTGGTCTGTATTATAATAGACCTGGTCTGTAGACCTGACCTGTAATTATATTAACTGTCTTTTTAATATAGCCTGTTGTATTATAATAGACCTGTTTAGAATTATAATAGACCTGGTCTGTGTTATAATAGACCTGCCTGTATTATAATAGACCCTGAGCCTGCTATTATAAAGATGCCTGTATTTTAATAGAGCTGGTCTGTATTATAATAGACCTGGTGCTGTAACCTGACCTGTATTATTTATAACTGTCTGTATTATAATACCTGGTCTGTATTATAAGGACCTGGCTGTATTATAATAGACCTGGTCTGTGATTATAAGAGACCTGGCCTGTATTATAATAGACCTGCCTGTATTATATAGCCTGGTCTGTATATAAAGACCTGGCCGGTATTATAATAGACCTGGCCTTTATTATAATAGACTGGCCTGTATTATAAAAGACCTGTTGTTATTCATGTATTATATATAGACCTGGGCTGTATTATAATAGACCTGCCTGTATTTAATAGACTGGTCTTATTATAAAGACCTGGTCTGTAGACCTGACCTGTATTATATTAACTGTGTATTACTAATACCGGTCTGTATTATAATCCTGGTCTGTATTATATAGACCTGGTCTGTATTATAATAGACCTGTGCCTGTATTATAATAGACCTGCCTGTATTAAATAGACCTGTCTTGTACTATAAGACAACGACCGGATTGATGGAGATAACTAGACCTGCCTGTATTATAATAGACCTGGCCTGTATTATAATAGACCTGGTAAAGCCTGCTAATACCTGATATATTATACTGGTCTGTATTATATATAGACCTGCCTGTATTATAATAGACCTGGCTTCTGTATTATAATAGACCTGTCCTGTATTATAATTGACCTGGCTGTATTTAATAGACCTGAACTATTTAATAGACCTGGTACTGTATTAATAAGACCTGTCTGTAATAAGGCTGCTCTGCAAATGACCGGTGACCTGCCTGTTATATTATAAATTGGTCTGTTATTATAAATAGACTCTGAATAGCCTGATGTATATATAGACTGTAGAATAGACTACTGTTGATCTTGATTATATATAGACCTGGTCTGTATTATAAATGACCTGGGGTCTGTATTATAATAGACCTGGCCTGTATGTATAATAGATCTGGCCTGTATTATAAAATAGGACCTGGTCTGTACTACTTATAATACTATAACGTCTGTATTATAATAGACCTGGTCTGTATTATAATAGATCTGGCCTGTATTATAATAGACTCTGGTCTGGTATTATAATAGACCTGGCTGTAGACCTGAAGCTGTATTATATTATAACTGGTCTGTATTATAATAGACCTTGATGTTTATACCTGTCTGATTATAATAGACAGTCTTTATTTATTAGCCTGACCTGTATTATAAGACCTTATGTTAATAGATCTGACTGTATTTAATGAGCTGGTTTTGTATTATAATAGACTGGTCGTAGCATTACCTGTATTTATAGAAACTGGCCTGTATTATAATAGACATAGACTGTATTATAATAGACCTGACCTGTATTATACTAGACCTGGTCTGTATTATTAATAGGACCTGGATCGGAATCTATAATAGACCTGTATTAAATAACCTGTCTGTATTTAAAAGACCTGGTTCTGTATTATATAGACTGCCTGTATTATAATAGACCTGGCTGTATTTAATAGACCTGGCCTGCATTTTAATAGACCTGGTCTGTATTATAATATGACCAGGTATGTGCGACCCTGACCTGATAGTTATTTATAACTTGGTGTGTATTATAAATAGAACCTGGTCTGTATTCTAATTGACCTGAGCCTGTATTATAATAGACCTGGCTGTATTTCTAGACCTGGTCTGTATTATAATAGACCTGGTCTGTTATTAATGGTATAGAGTCTGTAATATACTATATAAAGACCTGTCACATATACAGGTGTATTATCATAGGATTGCATGGTCTGCCTGACTGTATTATTATATATAAGAGCTGACCGCTGTATTATAATAGACCTGGCCTGTATTTATAATAGATCTGGCTGTATTTTAATAGTACCTTTCTGTATTATAATAGACCTGGTCTGTAGACCTGACCTTAGTATTATATTATAACTGGTCTGTATTTAATAGACCTGGTCTGTAGTAAATAGACCTGGCCTGTATTATAATAACCTGGGCCTATTATAATAGAACTGGCCTGTATTATAATAGCCTGGCCTGTATTTAATAGACCTGGCCTGTATTTTAATAGACCTCGTCTGTAATTATAATAGACCTGGTCTGTAGACCTGACCTTTATTATATTATAACTGGTCTGTATTATAATAGACCTGGTCTGTATTATAATAGGCCCTGGTCTGTATTATAATAGACCTGGTCGTTACTGAACTGTATTATATTATAACAGACTACTGGCCTGTATTATAATAGACCTGGCCTGTATTATAATAGACCTGGTCTGTTACTATAACAGACCTGGCCGTATTATAATCACCTGGCCTGTATTATAATAGACCTGGCCTGTTATAATAGACCTGTCTGTATTATAATAACTGATCTGTATTATAAAGACCTGGCTGTATTATAATAGACCTGGTCTGTATTATAATAGACCTGGACTGTATTATATACAGAGCTGGCCTGTATTATAATAGACTGTCTTATATAGACCTGGTCTTATTATAATAGACCTGGCCTGTATTATAATAGACCCGTTCTGTAGACCTGACCCTGTTTATTTTTATAATTGGTCTGTATATTATACTAGACCTAGCCTGTATTATAATAGACCTGGCTGTATTAATAATAGGACTGGTCTGTATTATAATGAGACCTGGTCTGTATTATAATAGACCTGGCCTGTATTATAATAGATCTGGCCTGTATTTTAATAGACCTGGTCTGTATTATAATAGACCTGGTCTGTAGACTGACCTGTATTATATTATAACTTGTCTGTATTATAATAGACCTGGTCTGTATTATAATAGATCTGGCCTGTATTTTAATAGACCTGGTCTGTATTATAATAACCTGTCTGTAGACCTTATCTTGTATTATATAACGGTCTGTATTATAATAGACCTGGTCTGTATTATAATAGACCTGATCTGTATTATAAATAGACCTGGCTTTAATAATACCTGTAACTGTATTATAATAGACCTGTATTATAATAGACTGGCCTGTATTTAATAGAGCTGTTTGTATTATAATAGACCTGATCTGTAGACCTGACCTGTATTATATTATAACGAGTCTGTATTATAATAGACCTGGTTCTGTATATAATAGACCTGGCCTGTATTATAATAGATCCTGGCTCTGTATTATATGGACATGGTCTGTAATTATAATAGACCTGTATTATAATAGACCGGCTCTGTATTAATAAAAACTGGTCTGTATTAAATAGATGGTCTGTATTTAATATACTGGCCTGTATTAAATAGATCTGCTGCATTTTAAAAAAGACCCGTCTGTATTATAATAGCCTGGTCATGTAGACCGGACCTGTATTATGATTTAATTGGTTGTATTACATATGACCTGGTCTGTATTATAATAGACCGCTTATAAAGACCTGTGGTATTAATAATCGGACGGTCTGTATGACCGCTGTAAAAGATGACTATTATAATGACCTCTGGTACTGTATTAAAATAGACTTGGTCTGTATTATAGATACGAATGAATGCCGACTGGATGCTGTATATATATAACCTGGCTGTATTATAATAGACTGTCCTGTATTATAGCTGACTAATTAATAGACCTGGCCTGTATATATATAGATCTGGCCCATGTATTATAATAGACTGTCTTGTATATGCTGACTGTATATATAACCTGCCTGTGAATAACTGACTGAGACCTGACCTGTATTATATTATAACTGTTCTGTATTATAATAGACCTGGTTCTTATTTCATAATATGACCTGGCCTGTATTATAATAGTACTGGTCTGTATTATAATGCCTGGTCTGTATTATAATGACAAACCTGTTTGTATTATATAGTACCTGGCCGTATTATAATAGATCTGGCCTGTATTTTAAGCTGGCTATAAATGACCTGGTCCTGTATTATAATAGACCTGGTCTTTTATGACCTGACCTGTATTATAATATAACTGGCTGTATTATAAGTAGACCTGGCTATTATTAATAGATATGGCCTGATTTTAATAGAGCTGGTCGTTATTAAATAGACCTGGTCTTAGACCTGACCCTGCTATATTATATAGAGTCTGTATTATAATAAACCTGGGCTGTATTATAATAGACCTGGCCTGTATTATAATAGACCTGGTCTGTATATAAGAACGTATCAATAGAACCTGCCTGTGTATAGAGACGTGAACCTGACCTGTATTAATATATAACTGGTCTGTATTATAATAAGACCTGGCTGTATTATAATAGACCTGGCCTAGTATTATAATAGACCTGGTGTGTATTATATAGACTGACCTGTATTATACTACCTGCTGTATTTTTAATAACCTGTCCTGCTTCTACCCTGCATACTAGCTGTTTGGGGTTTAGGCTGGTTTTCTGTACCGCACTTCGAGAATATTTACTGAGTGTCGAAGGGCTATATAGACATAACTTGATTGATTTGAATATTATAATATCTGGGCCTGTAGTTTAATAGACCTGTGTCTGTATTATAATGGACTTGGTCTGTATTATAATAGACCTGGTCTGTATTATAATAGACCTGGTCTGTACTATAACAGACCTGGCCTGTATTATAATAGACCTGGCCTGTATTATAATAGACCTGGCCTGTATTATAATAGACGTGGCCTGTATTATAATAGACCTGACCTGTATTATAATAGACTTGGCCTGTATTATAATAGACATGACCTGTTTTATTATAGACCTGGTCTGTATTATAATAGACCTGGTCTGTATTATAATAGACCTGACCTGTATTATAATAGACCTGGTCTGTATTTATAATAGACCTGACTGTTTTATACAGACCTGCCTGTATTATATAGCCTGGTCCTGTATTAATAAAAGACCTGCCCTTTATATAAAAGACCTGACATGTCTTATAATAGACCTGGCCTGTATTATATCGACCTGACCTGTATATAACAGACCTGCCTGTATTATAATAGACCTTGTATTATCATATATCACCTGGCCTGTATTATACTAGACCTGGTCTGTATCATATAGACTGACCTGTATTATACTAGACCTGGCCTGTATTATATATACCTGGCTTGTATTGTACTAGACTTGGCCTGTAATTTTTAATAGACCCTGCTCTGTATTATAATACCAGGTCTGTAGACTGACCTGTGTTATATTATAATTGGTCTTTATTATAATGACCTAGCCTGTATTAATAGACCTGGTCTGTATATAATGGACCTGTTCTGTATTATAATGGAACCTGGTCTGTATTATAATAGACCTGACCTGTATTAATAATAGATCTGCCTGTATTTAAATAGACCTGGTCTGTATTATAATAGCCTGGTCTGGTGACCTGCCTGTATTATATTATAACTGGTCTGTATTTACTAACCTGGTCTGTATATAATAGATCTGCCTGTATTTTAATAGACCTGTCTGTTATTATAATAGACCTGCCCTGTATTATAATAGACCTGTATTATAATAACCTGGTCTGTATTATAATAGACCTGTCCTGTAGGACCTGAGCTTGTATTATATTATAACTGGGCTGTATTATAATAGACTGGTCTGTATTATAATAGACCTGCCCTGTATTATAATAGACCTGGTCTGTATTAAATGGACCTGGTTCTGTAGTTATAATAGTACCTGTATTATAATAGACCTGTCTGTATATAAAAACCTGGTCTTATTATAATAGACCTGACCTGTATTATAATAAACCTGGCCGTTATTATAATAGACATGGCCTGCATTATAATAGACCTGGTCCTTATTATAATAGACCAGGTATGTAGACCTGACCTGTATTATATTATAATTGGTGTGTATTATAATAGACCTGGTCGGTATTATAAATAGACCTAGCTGTATTATAATAGACCTTGACCTGTATTATAATAGAACCTTGCCTGTATTATAATAGACCTGGCCTGCATTTTAATAGACCTGTCTGTATTAAGATAGACCCGGTATGTAGACCTGACCTGTATTATATTATAATTGGTCTGTATTATAATAGACCTGGTCGGTATTATAATAGACCTAGCTGTATTATATTAGAACCTGGTCTGTATTATAATAGACCTGGTCTTTATTGTAAATGACCTGGGTCCTGTATTATAATAACCTAACCTTATTATAATAGATCTGGCCTGTATTTTAATAATAGCTGACCTGTAAATTATAATAGACCTGGCCTGTATTATAATAGATCTGGCCTGTATTATAATAGACTTGGTCTGTATTATAATAGACCTGGTCTGTAGACCTGACCTGTATTATATTATAACTGTTCTGTATTATAATAGACCTGGTCTGTATTATAATAGACCTGGCCTGTATTATAATAGACCTGGTCTGTATTATAATAGACATGGTCTGTATTATAATAGACCTGGTCTGTATTATAATATACCTGACCAGTATTATAATAGATCTGGCCTGTATTTTCATAGAGCTGGTCTGTATTATAATAGACCTTGTCTGTATTATAATAGACCTGGTCTTTATTATAATAGACCTGACCTGTATTATAATAGACCTGGCCTGTATTATAATAGACCTGTATTATAATAGATCTGGCCTGTATTTTAATAGAGCTGGTCTGTATTATAATAGAGCTGGTCTGTAGACCTGACCTGTATTATATTATAACTAGTCTGTATTATAATAGACCTGGTCTGTATTATAATAGACCTGGCCTGTATTATAATAGACCTGCCTGTATTTTAATAGACCTGGTCTGTAGACCTGACCTGTATTATATTATAACTGTTCTGTATTATAATAGCTGGTCTGTATTATAATAGATCTCTGGACCTGTATTTTACTAGACCTGGTCTGTCTTATAAATAGACCTGACTGTATTATAATAGACCTGTATTATAAATAGACCTGGTCTGTATTAATAAAATAGACCTTGTCTGTAGACCTGAGCTGTATTATATTATAACTGGGCTGTATTATATAGAAACCTGGTCCTGTATTATAATAGAACATGCTGTATTATAATAGACCTGGTCTTATTATAATGGACCTGGTCTGTATTATACTAGCCTTATTATAATAGACCCTGGTCTGTATTATAAAAGACCTGGTCTGTATATAATAGACCTGACCTGTATTAATAATAGAACCTGGCTGTAATTATAATAGACCTGTCCTGCATTTTAATAACCTGGTCTGTATTATAAATAGACCAGGTAGTAGACCTGACCTGTATTATATTAATAATTGGTGTGTATTATAATAGACCTGGTCTGTATTATAATAGACCTAGCCTGTATTATAATAGACCTGGTCTGTATTATAATAGACCTGGTCTGTATTGTAATGGACCTGGTCTGTATTATAATAGACCTGACCTGTATTATAATAGATCTGGCCTGTATTTTAATAGAGCTGACCTGTATTATAATAGACCTGGCCTGTATTATAATAGATCTGGCATGTATTTTAATAGACCTTGTCTGTATTATAATAGACCTGGTCTTTATTATAATAGACCTGACCTGTATTATAATAGACCTGGCCTGTTTATAATAGACCTGTATTATAATAGATCTGGCCTGTATTTTATAGAGCTGTCTGTATTATAATAGAGCTGGTCTGTAGACCTGACTGTATTATATTTATAGACTGGTCTGTATTATATAGACCTGGTCGGTATTATAAATAGACCTGGCCTGTAATTATACTAGACTGGCCTGTATTATAATAGACCTGGGTTGTAGACCTGACCTGTATTATATTATAACTGGTCTGTATTATAATAGACCTGGTCTGTATTATAATAGACCTGGCCTGTATTATAATAGACCTGGTGTGTATTATAATAGACCTGACCTGTATTATAACATACCTGGCCTGTATTTTAATATACCTGGCCTGCTTCTACACCTGCATTACTAGCTGTTTGGGGTTTTAGGCTGGGTTTCTGTACAGCACTTCGAGATATTAGCTGATGTACGAAGGGCTATATAAAATAAACTTGATTGATTGATATTATAATAGATCTGGCCTGTATTTTAATAGACCTGGTCTGTATTATAATGGACCTGGTCTGTATTATAATAGACCTGGTCTGTATTATAATAGACCTGGTCTGTACTATAACAGACCTGGCCTGTATTATAATAGACCTGGCCTGTATTAATCGATCCTGCCTGTATTATAATAGGACCTGGCCTGTTGATAATAGACGTGGCCTGAATTATAATAGACCTGACCAGTATTATATAGACTTGTGGCCTGTATTATAATATACCTGGCCTGTATTATAATGACCTGGGCTGTATATAATAGACAGGCCTGTATTATCATAGACGCTGGTCCTGTTTATAATAGACCTGAACCTGTTTTATAACAGACCTGGCCTGTATTTTATGACTAGACCGTGGTCTGTATTTAAAATACCTGGTCTGTATTAGAAAAGACCTGACATGTATTATTAATAGACCTGGCCTGTAGTATAATAGAACCTGGCCTGCATTTTAATAGACCTGATCTTATTATAATAGACCAGGTATGTAAGAGCCTGACCTGTATTAGATTCTAATTTGTCTGTATTTAATAGACCTGGTCTGTATTAATAATAGACCTGACCTGTATAAATAGACCTTACCCGTATGATAATAGATTCTGGCCTTTTTTTAATAGACCTGGTCTGTATTATATAGACCTGGTCTGTAGACCCTGACCTGTATTATATATAACTGGTTCATTATTAATAATAGACCGGTCTGTATTATAATTGATCTGCCTGTATTTTAATAGACCTGGTCTGTATTATAATAGACCTGGTCTGTAGACCTGACCTGTATTATATTATAACTGGTCTGTATTATAATAGACCTTGTCTGTATTATAATAGACCTGGTCTTTATTATAATAGACCTGACCTGTATTATAATAGATCTGGCCTGTATTTTAATAGAGCTGGTGTGTATTATAATAGACCTGACCTGTATTATAACATACCTGGCCTGTATTTTAATATACCTGGCCTGCTTCTCTTACACTCATTACTAACTGTTTTGGTGGGGTTTTAGGCTGGTTTTCTGTACAGCACTTCGAGAATAGTAGCTGATGTACGAAGGGCTATATAAATAAAACTTGATTGATTGGATATTATAATATGATCTGGCCTGATTTTAATAGACCTGGTCTGTATTTAATGTTCAGCCTGTCTGTATGCTATATGTACCTGGTCTGTATTTACTACCTGCCCGCTGTCGACTCACAGACTGCCCTCGTTTGGGGCCCCCTCAGTATGATTAGACCTGCCTCCTGTATATAAGCTGCCTCCTATTTCAGAGCTGGCCTCGTCGAGCTGCCACATCATGACGTGAGCGCGTATTAATAACCTGACCAGTATTATAATAGACCTGGCCTGTATTATAATAGTACCTGCCTGTATTAATCTTATAGACCTGGTCTTATGATATATAGACCTGGTTGTAACCATAAGACCATGACCTGTATTATATAACTGGTCTGTATTATAAATAGACCTGGTCGATTTGAACCTGGTGTATTATAAAGACCTGGCCTTGTATTATAATAACCTGGTCTGTATGATAAAGCCTGGCTATTATCAAAAACCGACATGTATTATAATAGACCTGGCGTTAGGCCTGATTATTAAGCTGAATAGACCTGCACCTGTATTATAATATCAACTGGTCCTGTATTATAATAGACCTGGGTGATTACCCTGTATATATAGACTCTGGTCTGTATATAATAGATGGCTATAAAGCCTGTCTTATTATAATAGACCTGACTGTATTATAACTAGCCCTGGCCTCTATGTATAATAGACCTGACCTGTATTATAGTAGACCTGTCCTGTATGATATAGACCCTTCTTAGACCATCTGTAGACTGACCTGTATTATATTATAATGGCTTTATTATCATAGACTGGCCTGTATTTAAATGAGGACTGGCTGTATTATAATAGACACTGGTCTGTATTATAATGGACCTGTATATTCCTAAACCTTATTAATAGTACTCTGAACCTGTATTTTAATGACATGGTCTGTATTATAATAGACCTGGTCTGTAGACCTGACCTGTATTAAATTATAACTGGTCTGTAACTCGTCTGTATTATAATAGACTGCCTGTATCTAATAGTGGTTTATTAATAAGACCGGGACCGATATACGTATTATAATAGACCTGGCTGTATAAATAGACCTCCGGTACTGTGCCTGAGCTGTATTATATTTATAACTGGGCTGTATTCTATAAAGACCTGGTCTGTATTATAATACGGCTACAAACTGGTCTTATATGACCTCTGTCTGATTAATAATAGATCTGGTATGTATTACTTCAAAAAGGACCTCGGTCTGTATTATAATAGACGACTGTATTATAATAATGGTCGTAATATATGACCTGGCCTGTCATTTAATAGACTCTGGTCCGTATTATAATAGGACCTGGTCTTAGACCTATACCTGTATTATATTATAATGGTCTGTATTATAATAGGACTGGTCTGTATTATAATAGATCGGCTATTTTTATCCTAGTCTCTGTATTATAATAGACATAGCTGTAGACCTGACTATTATATTATAACTGGTCCTGTAATTCTAAATAGACTGGCCCTGCATTATAATAGACCTGGCTGTATTATAATAGACCCGCTTATGAGCTGGTGATTATTAGAATGGCCTTAGATAAACCTGTAGACCTGCTCAATTATTTATAATGGTTGTATTATAATAGCCCTGGTCTGTATTATAATAGACCTGGCCTGTATTATATAGATCGCCTGCATTTAGATGTCTGTATTATAATAGACCTGGTCTGTATGTAACTGACCTGGTACTTATTATTATAAGCCTCTCTGTATTATAATATGACTCTGTCTGTATTTCATAGACGGACCTGTAATTATAATAGACACTCTTGGTTGTTTTATAATAATCTGGCATGTATTTAATAGACCTGGTCTGTATTATAGCTGTGATTATAAAATCGAAATAGACCTGCTTTTAGATCTGCTAGATTGACCTGACCTGTAGAATACACTTATATTTATAAACTGCGTTTAAATGCGGTGTATTATAATAGACACTGGCTGTATTATAATAGATCCTGGCCTGTATTAATAATAGACCTGGTCTGTGATATATAGACCTGGACGTTGTATATAATAGACTGGCTCTGTATGTATAATAACTGCACCGTAGTCTGACTAATGTAGTCTGTATTATAACTGGTCTATTATAATAGACCCCCCATGTGTCTGTATATAATAGACCTGGTCTTTAAATGTGCATATAATAGCTGGCTACTGTATTATAATAGACATGGACCATGTATTATAATCGATGCCTGTAATTAATTAATAGATCTGGCCTGTTATTTTAATAGACGCTGTCGTGTATTATAATAGACTGGTCTGTAGACCTGGACCTGTATTATATATATAAAGCTGGTCATTGTAATTGATATACCTGGTCGGGGGGGGGCTGATTATAATAGACTTGGCCATTTATTAAATAGACCTGGCCTGTATTATAAATAGTACCTGGTCTTAGACCCTGACCTGTATTATATTATAACTGGTCTGTCAATTATAAAGAAGCCTGATATAGGACTCCTGTATTATAATAGATAGTCTGTGATAGCCTCTGTATTATTAATTAGAAAACCTGGCTTCTGTATGATAATAGAGACTGAGCCTGCTACTTATAACTATTGGAGTCGTTTTATAACCTGTATGTTATAAGTAGACCTGGCTATATACGAATGCTGGCTATAAGGAACCTGATCAACCTGACCCGATTTAACCTATGACGATAACTGAGTCTGTCAATTATATGACACTGGCTGTATATAATAGACCGGCTGTATTATATAGACATGGCCTGTATTATAATGAGAACCTGGTCGTATTATAATTACGGACCTGTTCTGTAAGACTGGGACCTTTATTATATATAGACCTGGGTCTGTATGATAATACACCTGGTCTGTATTAGTACGGGGGGGATAGACCTGAGCCTGTATTATAATAGACTGGCCTGTTTTCTGCATTTTAAGACCTGGTCTGTATATAATAGAACCAGGTCTGTAGGACCCTGACCTGTATTACTATTATAACGTGTGTGTATTATAATATCGACCTGGTCTGTATTAATAGACACGGCCTGTTTTATAATGACCTTGTCTGTATTATATAAGACCTGGTCTGTTAGTAATGACCTGGTCTGTATTATAATAGACCCTGACCTGTATTATAAAGATCTGGGCCTGTATTTTAATAGAGCTGACCTGTATTATAATAGACCCTGGCCTGTATTAAAAATAGAACTGACCTGTGCATGATGATTTGTATAACCTTGTCTGTATATAATAGACGGTCTGTATTTAATAATAGACCTGGCCTGTATTATATAGACCTGCTGTATTACTAAATAGACCTGGTTTATTATAATAGACTGGACTGTATTTTAATAGAGCCATGGCTCTGTATGAAATAGCCTGGCTTGTCCTGACCTGTATTATATTATAACTGGTCTGTAATATAATAGACCTGGTCTGTATTATAATAAGACCTGCCTGTATTATAATAGACCTGGCCTGTGATTATATAGACCGGTCTGAGACCTGACCTTTTATATTATAACTGGTCTGTCTTATATAGACCTGGTCTGTATTATAATAAGACCTGGCCTGTTTATAATAGACCTGTGTGTATTATAAATAGCACCTGACCTGTATTATAACATACCTGGCCTGATTTCAATATACCTGGCCTGCTTATACACCTGCATTACTAGCTGTTTGGGGTTTTTTCGGCTGGTTTTTTCTGTCAGCACTTCGAGATTTAGCTGAGGTACGAAGGGCTATAAATAAATAAACTTGTTGATTGATATTTATAATGATTCTGGCCTGTATTTTAATAGACCTGGTCGTTATTATAATGGACCTGGTCTGTATATAATAGACCTGGTCTGTATTTAATAGCCTGGTCTTGTACTATAACAGACCTGGCCTGTCTTATAATAGACCTGGCTGTAGTATAATAGACTGGCCTGTATTATAATAGACCTGGCCTGTATGATATAGACGTGGCCTTCTTATATAGACGCTGACCATATTATAATAGACTTGGCCTGTATTATAATAGACCTGGCCTGTATTATAATAGACAAAAAAAAAAAAGAAGTAGGTAGCGAGGCTATGTTTCGCGATAGGGACTCTGGTGCTCATGTGCCAGGGGGTGTGGCGAGCTGACTCCTCACTTTTGTCAGACCAGGTCTATTATAATACAGGCCAGATCTATTATAATACAGGCCAGGTCTATTATAATACAGACCAGGTCTATTATAATACAGACCAGTTATAATATAATACAGGTCAGGTCTACAGGTCAGGTCTATTTTCATACAGGCCAGGTCTATTATAATACAGGCCAGGTCTATTATAATACAGGCCAGGTCTGTTATAATACAGGTCAGGTCTATTATAATACAGACCAGGTCTATTATAATACAGACCAGGTCTATTATAATACAGACCAGGTCTATTATAATACAGGCCAGGTCTATTATAATACAGACCAGGTATATTATAATACAGACCAGTTATAATATAATACAGGTCAGGTCTACAGACCAGGTCTATTATAATACAGACCAGGTCTATTAAAATACAGGCCAGATCTATTATAATACAGGCCAGGTCTATTATAATACAGACCAGGTCTATTATAATACAGACCAGTTATAATATAATACAGGCCAGGTCTGTTATAATACAGGTCAGGTATATTATAATACAGACCAGGTCTATTATAATACAGGCCAGATCTATTATAATACAGGCCAGGTCTATTATAATACAGACCAGGTCTATTATAATACAGACCAGTTATAATATAATACAGGTCAGGTCTACAGGTCAGGTCTATTATCATACAGGCCAGGTCTATTATAATACAGGCCAGGTCTATTATAATACAGACCAGGTCTATTATAATACAGACCAGTTATAATATAATACAGGTCAGGTCTACAGGTCAGGTCTATTATCATACAGGCCAGGTCTATTATAATACAGACCAGGTCTATTATAATACAGACCAGGTCTATTATAATACAGGCCAGGTCTATTATAATACAGGCCAGGTCTATTATAATACAGACCAGTTATAATATAATACAGGTCAGGTCTACAGACCAGGTCTATTATAATACAGACCAGGTCTATTAAAATACAGGCCAGATCTATTATAATACAGGCCAGGTCTATTATAATACAGACCAGTTATAATATAATACAGGTCAGGTCTACAGACCAGGTCTATTATAATACAGACCAGGTCTATTAAAATACAGGCCAGATCTATTATAATACAGGCCAGGTCTATTATAATACAGGTCAGGTCTATTATAATACAGACCAGGTCTATTATAATACAGGCCAGATCTATTATAATACAGGCCAGGTCTATTATAATACAGACCAGGTCTATTATAATACAGACCAGTTATAATATAATACAGGTCAGGTCTACAGGTCAGGTCTATTTTCATACAGGCCAGGTCTATTATAATACAGTCCAGGTCTATTATAATACAGACCAGGTCTATTATAATACAGGCCAGATCTATTATAATACAGGCCAGGTCTATTATAATACAGACCAGGTCTATTATAATACAGACCAGTTATAATATAATACAGGTCAGGTCTACAGGTCAGGTCTATTATCATACAGGCCAGGTCTATTATAATACAGGCCAGGTCTATTATAATACAGGCCAGGTCTGTTATAATACAGGTCAGGTCTATTATAATACAGACCAGGTCTATTATAATACAGACCAGGTCTATTATAATACAGACCAGGTCTATTATAATACAGGCCAGGTCTATTATAATACAGACCAGGTATATTATAATACAGACGAGTTATAATATAATACAGGTCAGGTCTACAGACCAGGTCTATTATAATACAGACCAGGTCTTTTAAAATACAGGCCAGATCTATTATAATACAGGCCAGGTCTATTATAATACAGACCAGGTCTATTATAATACAGACCAGTTATAATATAATACAGGTCAGGTCTACAGGTCAGGTCTATTATCATACAGGCCAGGTCTATTATAATACAGACCAGGTCTATTATAATACAGACCAGGTCTATTATAATACAGGCCAGGTCTATTATAATACAGGCCAGGTCTATTATAATACAGACCAGTTATAATATAATACAGGTCAGGTCTACAGACCAGGTCTATTATAATACAGACCAGGTCTATTAAAATACTGGCCAGATCTATTATAATACAGGCCAGGTCTATTATAATACAGACCAGTTATAATATAATACAGGTCAGGTCTACAGACCAGGTCTATTATAATACAGACCAGTTCTATTAAAATACAGGCCAGATCTATTATTATACAGGCCAGGTCTATTATAAAACAGGTCAGGTATATTATAATACAGACCAGGTCTTTTATAATACAGGCCATATCTATTATAATACAGTCCAGGTCTATTATAATACAGACCAGGTCTATTATAATACAGACCAGTTATAATATAATACAGGTCAGGTCTACAGGTCAGGTCTATTTTCATACAGGCCAGGTCTATTATAATACAGTCCAGGTCTATTATAATACAGACCAGGTCTATTATAATACAGACCAGTTATAATATAATACAGGTCAGGTCTACAGACCAGGTCTATTATAATACAGACCAGGTCTATTAAAATACAGGCCAGGTCTATTATAATACAGGTCAGGTCTATTATAATACAGACCAGGTCTATTATAATACAGGCCAGATCTATTATAATACAGGCCAGGTCTATTATAATACAGACCAGTTATAATATAATACAGGTCAGGTCTACAGGTCAGGTCTATTTTCATACAGGCCAGGTCTATTATAATACAGGCCAGGTCTATTATAATACAGGCCAGGTCTGTTATAATACAGGTCAGGTCTATTATAATACAGACCAGGTCTATTATAATACAGACCAGGTCTATTATAATACAGACCAGGTCTATTATAATACAGGCCAGGTCTATTATAATACAGACCAGGTATATTATAATACAGACCAGTTATAATATAATACAGGTCAGGTCTACAGACCAGGTCTATTAAAATACAGGCCAGATCTATTATAATACAGGCCAGGTCTATTATAATACAGGTCAGGTATATTATAATACAGACCAGGTTTATTATAATACAGGCCAGATCTATTATAATACAGGCCAGGTCTATTATAATACAGACCAGGTCTATTATAATACAGACCAGTTATAATATAATACAGGTCAGGTCTACAGGTCAGGTCTATTATCATACAGGCCAGGTCTATTATAATACAGGCCAGGTCTATTATAATACAGGCCAGGTCTGTTATAATACAGGTCAGGAGTGGCAGCTCCGGACAGAGTGGCAGCTCCGGACTGGAGGGCAGCTCATGACTGGAGGGCAGCTCATGACTGGAGGGCAGCTCATGACTGGAGGGCAGCTCATGACTGGAGGGCAGCTCTGGCAGCTCCTGACTGGCTGGTGTAGGAGTAAAATGAGACACATGGATAACATATAAAGGCATAGGACAGCTGAACATTAAAATAACAGACCACATGAAGAGAAGAGACACATAGTCTGCCGATTCCAATAAGGGCACACATACCAGAGAACATGCTGAGGCACTGAGTTAAATACAGGGCTAAGTCATAGGCCTATAGGATAGATGGACATATATTATTTTTAAGACAAGCATGGGTCTGGCCACTATTATAATCTAACTGAAAGCAGATATGGGCGTTATTGGGCGTGAACAAGTAGGAAGCTTGAACTAAAAGATAATGGTGGTGAATGACTTAAGAAGAGAAACTTCATTTGCATAAGGGATGGACATAATACTATGTGTGTATAAATATGGGAGCCAGTGCTCTGGGAAGTTGTGTGTTCCGCGGGGCATTCCAGATTGCTATACAATTGTATTAAAAGCATGTTTGATTTCACAAGTTCTTGTAAAGAGTTATATTTGAACCGATTGTCCACGACATAATTTGGCGAGCTAGCCAGGAGGGACAGGGACTGCGGAATGGCGTTCAGGGCTGGAGATAGTTTCTTTGGACAATCTTGCAAACACTATGGCCACAACTATGAAAAAGGTAAGCTTGTTCTTACATAGTTGAAATGTTTGTATGGATTGTTTCAGAGATCCTGTCTCAGCGAGAGGGGCGCCATGTAAGTCTCTCTTTCAAATTTCCTAAAAAGAAACCAGTAAATACTAAAGAACTTTTGAATTCAATGAATTTGCATGTATGTGTGATTTGGGGAATTGTATTAAATATAAATGTATGCGCATGTATAGAGACTGAGTGAATAGGCGCTGTAAACTTTGCTTGTGTTGGGTGTTTAGCGGAGCATGCGCTCGTTCTGATCAGACCGTTCGAATGTGTAGCTTAAATGATGCGGTTGTTTGCGCCATCTGGCTGAGATGGTTGGCTATAATGTGGGACAGCCCATACGGTCAAAACAGATAATGTAGGTAGAAAATCCTGTGATACCTCTTCAATAAAATTAGTAGAAGGAATGCTTGGACAGGTTACTTATGAATAACGGCTCTAAAAATAATAGAGAACTGCATAAATAAGTAGTTAGGAAGCCACGATACCGCTCTTTAAAAAATGAACATTTTTAAAGAGGTCTGCTTGGGTGGGATATTCACGGCAGAAGAATCTGTGGGTGAATATTTAGTAAATAAATATTTCATGGCTACCGCCCCAGAACGGGGGACTGAACGGATGAATATTTAGAAGGCAGGAAGAATGCTGGCCCGATTGTGCGGCGTTCAAACTGCAAAAGCAGCCTATACGATTGTATCATAAATAAGTAGTTAAATAAATATTCATGGGTACCGCCCCAATCAGGGGGACTGAACGGATGAATATTTAGGACGTTAGCCCGATTGTGCGGCGTTCAACTGCAAGCGAAATCCTACGAATAAGAAACGCTCCGTCTAGCTAAACTGGGGTTTGTAATTCAGTAGGTCACGCCACGATATTGCTCTAATATAAAATAGAGATCAGTACGGGGTGGGTGAATATGATATGAAGACAGGCTGATCCAATTAGACAGTAGTCTCGTCATATTGTAGAAATCCTATCAGTCTAGGCTTATGTCGAGGAAGTATTAAGTCAAAGACTGTAAGTTGTTTTGAGGTAAAAACAAAGGGATTGAATGAACGAATGGAAAAATAAACGAATGTATGAAAATATTGTAAGAGAATGAGTGGATCTGTGTAGAGATAGAACATACGGAAGGACAGGTTGTGTGTGTTTAGGCAGAGCGTCCAGAAGAGGGAGCGCGCAGCCTTCCTGTGACAGAGTTTAGAGTTGAGGAAGGGGGCCACTAACTATTGTATAAAGGGAACGGAATTAAGAAACATCGAAGTAAAATAAGTTGTAATCAAGGATAAAAACACAGATGTGACAAAGTAATAAGCGACCATAGTAGAATTACTAAAAGAGGTCTCAAAATAAATAATGAATAAAGATAATTAAAGAGGATTAACCGAATAGTATAAAACGAATAGAAAAGTGTGAAACAAAACAGAAGGTAGAATCGCCGATAAATTGAAATTATACTATAAAGTTAAAAATGAATCTAGGTTGGTTAAGATAAATAGTGGAATCCAGGACACATTAAGAATTCACGTGTAACAAAGAAAGAGGAAAAAACAGGCCGTCAGTCACTCTGTGTCTACAGAAGCTACGGTCTAACAATAGCCTGAAGGGCAGAGAGGGGTGCAAAATCGAGTGGCCAGGATAAAAAAGGAGAACAGAGGAGGCTTGACTCACTAGTAAATTGACCATAGGATCAAACAATAAGAATAAAGAGAAGAGGTAAGAAAGTATAGACAAAATAAATAAATAAAGGTAAAAGTAAGACGTTAGATAGAGATCTTAACGGAGCGGGCAGTGAACCTGTGTGGCTCAGTTGGTAGAGCATGGTGCTTGCAACGCCAGGGTTGAGGGTTCAATTCCCACGGGGGGACCAGGATGAATATGTATGAACTTTCCAATTTGTAAGTCGCTCTGGATAAGAGAGTATGCTAAATGACTTAAATGTAATGTAAATGTAATCATAAAATTGATTAGAACTATAATAATAGAATAAACCAAACGGATAAAATGAATAAATAATGATATCTGTAAAGGGAAAAACACAGTGATATTTGAAGTTCGGTACTAGAATAAGACATTAAGTCATCTGTAGTATTCAGAAATAATGTTTGTACTATATGGAGTAGGCTTTGTTAAGAGAAATTAAGTGATGTGACAAATGAATTATTAATTGGAAAGGGGATTAGCTCTACCTCGGAAGAATAGTAAATAAAAGGTGTATAATACATGGGAGTATTTAGGAAAAATAAATAAATAAATAGTGGCATGAAAACAAAAGGGCTGTTTCTCCATAGCATAGAGAGATGAGGGATTAAAAAAAAAAAAACATGGAGTCATTGAAAGAAGCGCACATTAGTTCTACCGAATTCGGATTGAATATGAAAAAACTGGATAATGGAGGACACTATTACCTGATAAACAGGATAAATAGAATAAGGGAGGCACAGTCGCATGGGACCAAAATGTGAAGCTCGATTTGCAGGCGTTCTGATGTCAACATTCTATCATCAGAAAATACATTGCGATGAGGTACAAATGTGGTTCCTCTAGTCCTCGCAGACGTGCGGGTGATTAGCAGAACTATTGACAATATCTAAGAACGAATAAGAAAATAGCTCTCTGTTTTGAATATGGGTATAGCGGGTATGGGGAAAATTAGTGTAATGTGACACTAGAACTTAGTGCGGTAGCAGGAAATGCCGCTATACAAGAGTTTATATCCTTGTCAAAATAACAAACAACTAATCGGTTTGAGGTTAGTGAGAATGGAATTTTTTACTTGGCGGTGTATAGTCTCTGAGCGAACAATGAGTGTTTCATAGAGATTACAGTTTATATGTGGTCAAGAAGAAGTATTAGATCACGTTTGACTTGACATCTAGTAGAGTACAGATGGAATTTTAATTGTTAGGCATTCTATACCGTCATTCTCTGAAAACTGTTAAGACGTTTATGGAATAAAAACTATTTGCTGATTAAAAGGTAACATTGTGAATATTAACGATATGTATACTTTCTTTTCCAGAAAAAAAGGGTTTAATCTTCTCTGGTCAAAATATCATTGGGGACTGCATTACTGTGGAAAGCAGTTAATTAAAGTCAGCCGCTTTAAAAATAAAAATATCTGGATAAGGCTAAAAAATGGAGTTCTGGATGAGTGAGTCCAGTCCCTTTGTGTTATTGACTTATGGTTCACTAGTAAGTACACCATGTACCGGGAATGAATATGCATTAGTAGATTTATTGGAAGGGTTTATTTCCAATTCAGTTTCAAATTGGGTATGCAGAAGGATGGAAATGTTTTTTGAAAAATGTATTTAAGTTGTTCCTAAAGAAAGGGGAGTGGAAACATATTAATGGTGTCAAAATGCCCCGAATCCTAAGAATTTCCTGTGAAAGACTGATCACCTTTTACTAGAAATTGTTGGAACAGGTGGGATTTAATTATAAAATGATTAAAAGACACCAGACTCTATTCAAACTGTATAATTACTTTGAAAATCTATTATGTCCCTGGGAAAATTATGAAGAGTTGTACCCTTAAATTGAATAACTTATTCAAATAGGTTGAATTTTAATTTTAATTTTGATATAACATGAGTTCATAGGTAAAATTATCAGTTCCTTGGGGTTATGGTCTTTGGGTAAATACACAAATGTGCTTTGTTCATTCTGCATATAAAAAGTGATGAAAGTTATTCCAAAGGGTTTATTGGAGTGTGGGTTTCTGTGAGGGTTTTGTTGATTAATACCTCATCTGTAATTCATCTAAGAGATCACCAGTAGAATAAGGGAGTTATCATAAAAGGTGACGTCAGAATGCTTTAAGGCATGGGAGAGAATATCACTACAAGTGGGTGTGGAGCTCAAACCCACCCTAACCGACTGAATAGTGAGGGAGAACTGTGTCTGATGACCTGTGAACTGTATCTAAAAAAAGACATGCTGAAATGATATGGGCCAGGGAGAATAATGACTTAAAGGAATTGGGGTACTGACCTTTTATTACCAGGCCACTCATGAGAGAAAAACTGAGACAAAAGGGCTATTGGAAAATAGATAATACTGGTATTTAAAGTGTTTAGTATAAATGTTAATTATTAAAAGGGATGATGTGTATTGAATAGCTAAGGTCAAATTTGAGTTAAAGGAAACACTAAGGACTGTTATCCTGAATATTGGATTGGTAAAAGTATTTAAAAACAAAGAACTGTTTAGTTATTTGGATATAGAACTGTTTAACGTTAATAGGCCTAGGGAAGCTCTGGAAACTAATCATGAGACAAGGGGGTTGACGAAACTTACAGAATTTTAGATTAAAGGTTTTTTGTTTCTTTCGTTTTATAATGTCATTGGAATTGTAATGATAAAATGTAATAATAGAATTGAATAAAAAGGTAGTCTGTTGTGCGATGATACCTAAGGATGAAGAAGAAAGAGTCCAACAATAACATTGGCATAGAATGAAACGGATGGACGTTTTCCCCAGGTTTAATTACGTTACAAATAGTGATAATATTGCACATGTGCAATTATTATATATATTTTTTCTTCTCTTTTTCTCATTTGGTCAATTTATTTTTGTTTTGAGGAACATAAGGTTGTGTATATGTTCCTGAGGAGGGACTGATACTGATATAAATGATATATAAATTGACTTAAGAATGTTTTAAGTATGTATCAAACAATGGCTGTTATGGGTTAGGGGATATGAGGACACTCATAAATGAAGGTAATGGTAGTGAAGGGGTGTTATTTCTAGAAACTATGTATAAAAATAGAGATAATTCACAGAAAAGGAAAGACAGCTGGCTGTGTAAAATATAGGGACAATTCTAAAGTAAATAGAACAATTCACATATCTAAAGATATGGTAAAAAGAATAAGTGGTGGCATTTTGAACATTAGAGCAAAAGTTTAAGAAACTTATGACTTAGTTTTGTTAGGATTGAATATTAATCCAACTGGAAGAAACTTGACTGATTATATGTTAATTTACAGCAGTTGCTGTAGGGACCATCATTTGACTATCATTATGAATATTTCTGTGGCAGGAGGCCAGGTATTGAGGCAGAATGTTTACATAGGGCTGTTATTAAAAATTAAGATTTAGTGATCTTGCTATAAGAAGAAAGTCTGTTGTCAGGAAATAACCCATGTGTTAGTGTGTATGTCCTCAGGAAAAAAAAACAGCCAGAAATGGAAGGGTTTGGGCTGCATTCTGGAGATTGAGTGTACATCAAGATACACCAGGCTGGTGGTATACTTCGTACAACACTGCAGTGGTAAAGTTCTTCATGTCTCTCTTTGGTGGGTGCATAAGTCTCACGAGAAGTGAGGTCCAGCTGAATAAGGGGTGAGCTTGAAAACACCATGACAGAGGACGTGGAATCAGAGAGAGAGAGAGAGACTAGATTCCACTATAGACATACTGGGTTGAGTTTGGGGGCTACTTTAGACATACTGGGTTGTGTTTGGGGGCTACTTGTGTCATTTTTTAATGCATCATGTGAAAAAGAATAGATGATAGGATATTATACTCTAAACAAACATGTTAAAGGAATTGATGTGAAAGCATATACAGTGTTGAATTAGGTCAAGAAGAGATAATGTTGATTAAGGTTATGCACATGATTATCAGTTGAAATGGAGTAGATGGGAAACTAAGTAAAAAATGAGATGATTTGGGAACACCTCTCAGAACCTGGGGCCAAAAGGGGAAGACTGGGTGGAAGCATGAGGAAGCTTTTTAGGGCTTTTATTTTTGTGGAGTCCAGCAGAAAAATATCCTGGAGGCATAGAGTCAGGTGAAGAGAGAGTGGGAATTGTCATGGTCTCAGATTTCAGTTTTCATGAATATATTTATGCATAACACATAACATTGTCAATACTGTTATGCTTTGTCTGTTGTTTTCCAAGTCTTATGTTTAGGAAACCAGAAGGAGAGGGGTTCGCCAGCTTCAGCTGGAATGTCAGTTTGTTGTGTGATGAGTGATGGAAGTAAGAGGATGTATGGTGCAATCATAGAACAGAGGCCATAAGTCTCTAAGTATGAATGCCTCACAGAAAGAAGGCAGAAACCTGAACCAGGACGAGAGGTTCCGCGTCTGATGATCCAAGGGGACCAGAAGGACCTCTCCCAGTGACACCAGGAGATCTAGTCCACGTTTGAGTGTTCAGAAGGAAGTGGGATCAGCCGAGGAGAGAAGGACCCTACGAGGTGGCAACAGCCACAAAAACAGCAGTCCAAGTGAAAGGAAGCCAGACGTGGTACCATCTGAACCACTGCAGCTGAGTCCCAACAGAGAGAAGGACACAACCATATAGAGATGAGGACACAGAGGATGATGATTCACCAGGGAGGAGCCAAGAAAACAGCAAATCAAGTGAAAGCCAAAATGTGACAGGTGCACCGACTAATGCACCCAGAAGAGGAGGAGAGGCCTCACAAGGAACAGAATGAGAACATTTCTTCCCTAAAATTGAAACCCTTCCAGATGGAAGCTAAGTCCGGCCTGAGGAGGGAGCCTCAGGTGAAGAAAGAGAAGGAAAAGTCCCGCAAGCTGAAGAAAATGGGGATTTCCCCACAATTGACTTTTCAACTCTTGAATGGTCTCCTTTACAGACAATTGAAGTTAGAACAACAAAAGAATAATGACATTGACATAAACAGAAGTAACAGTGAACACTAGTACAGAAACAACAAAGGGACAAGTCGTTTGGGATCCGAAAGGATGTGACCTGACATTAATCAAAGAAAAAGACGAGAGGGTGCTCATCATGAATCAGATTGAACCAGTTGAAGGTGAAGAATTAATAGTTGAAATAACAAGAACAACAGTGACCGAAGGGAGTAGCACCACGGTCATTAAGATTGATCCTACCCCTGCACCTGAACAGGAAGAACCTGTGACAACAACAAGGGTGGCGGTTGCTGTGACGACCACAGTAGCTACCACTAAGATGACATCGACCTCCCTTACCAAGCAGACCACCGTACCCACAAAGCAACCTGAGACATCAGAGTCAGGAGAATTTTTTACTGACATTTGGAACTTTCTGATAAACTCTAATGATCTACCTCAAGATAAGAACATTGAAAAAGCGACAGAATTAGATATATCAGAATCAGAACCACTCAGGGACACCACATGAGAAGAAGTAGTGAAGAAGGAGTGATACGAATGGGCTAAGTATATGGCAAACAAACACAAAATGGACAATTGTATTTTGTGTAGAAAATCAACTTTATCTGATCTTTTAATAGTCTCTGAACCAGCATCATTTAAAAACTGTGTAAGTTGGAAAAATGACCATTGTACCAATAGAAAGTAGAAAGTTTCCTTGTGTGACATAGAATGTAGGATTGCTCTGGGTAAGCACTAGGGGTAAAACTATGTTGAATGAGACCATGCTGGGAGACAATGATTGTGCTGCCTATAATATTAGAACTGAATCAAATGGACCTCAATTAGACAGAAGTACTGTGGTTAACTTCTTGCCACTATAGGGGGTGCTGTTTTCGCATTAGCATAATTTCCTCTACAGATTAAACTGCCTCTTATTCAATTATTGCTCTTACATATGCATATAATTAATACCATTGGATAGAAAACAATCTATAGTTTCTAAAACCGTTTCAATTTTGTCTCTGAGTTAAACAGAAGTCATTTGACAGCACTTTCCCTGACCAAGAAGAAGAATGCAAGATGTGTATGCTCGCTTCAACGCTCTGCCTATATATGGTCACGCCACCTATGACCCGAAACACACTTCATTCGTCTTCCTCTGGGTGTCAAGACGACGTCAGAGGAGAAATTTTTTGTTTACCTTGTACTGACGTGAAATAAGACCTATTTCTTTGGCGTGACCGACAACTTCCGGTTCTCTGACTCGCGCTATTTGGAGGTGCGATTGTCTACTGTTTTGCTGCCGTTACGGATGAAAACTATCTCCGTCTCGAAGTTTGTTTGATACATGTGACCATATCATCTTAATGTATGTTTTTTCAATATAGTTTAATCAGATTATTTGAATTTTTTCGGGAGTTTTGCCGTGTTCCGTTCTGTGACTTTTTTTTACTTTGGCCAGTCGACCAGTACATATGCTAAATGAAGAGGGAAAGTTGCCATTATGAATGGATTGAACGACTCATCAGGACTAAGGACACATTGATCAACATTCTGATGAAAGATCAGCAATAGTAAGACCCAATTTACGATGTTATTTCATATATCTGTCGTGCATGTGAACTGGTCGCGGGCGCCCAGCTGGTTCTGGCTGGCGTGGCTATGCTAATTTAGCGCTACATTTTGTTTTCGCTATAAAACATTTAATAAATCTGAAATATTGTTTGGATTCACCAGATGTTGGGCTTTCAATATCTGTACGCTGTGTATTTTTCTGAAATGTTTTAAGATAAGTAATTAGTTATATGACGTTGGTCTCTGTAATTGTTCTGGCTGCGTCAGCACTATTTCAGATTGCAGCTGCAATGTAGAACTGTGATTTATACCTGAAAAATGCACATTTTTCAAAAAAAACTATGCTATACCATAAATATGTTATCAGACTGTCATCTTAGGAAGTTGTTTCTTGGTTAGTGGCTATATATATTTTTATTTAGTCGAATTAGTGATAGCTACTGACGCAGGAAAAAACTGTTGGAGTAAAAAAATTGTGTCTTATGCTAACGTGGTTAGCTAATAGATTTACATATTGTGTCTTCCCTGTAAAACATTTTAAAAATCTGAAATGGTGGCTTTATTCACAAGATCTGTATCTTTCATCTGGTGTCTTGGACTTGTGATTTAATGATATTTAGATGCTACAATTTACTTGTGACGCTATGCTAGCTATGCTACTCAGTGGGGGGGGAGTGGGGGGTGATCCCGGATCCGGGTTGGTGACTCGTTAAAGGTTAAAGGAAAATATGAATGTTTTTACAGCCATGACACTGAAGGAATTGATGTAGGAAACACCACTGTAGAATGTGATACTATTTGGGTGCTAGAGACTACGGGAATACGTAGAAATAATGATAAAGGGTTGATAATGAATAGAGAAGGGTTGTGTGGTAAAATAACTCAGGTTGCGCCATCTCTTACTATGTTGAAAAATCAAGACAGAGGTATTGCTGATTGTTCTTTCCACACATCCAGAAACTAACTGTTGAATGTATTGTCTGATGAATGGATTGGTCTTTGTGCCTTAGTTATAGCAATTAAATAGGTTACTATTATTAAATCACCCCATGATGACTATGTTAAACCTAGAGTTAAAAGGGCTTATGAGAAGGATCCTGAGGTATACCTTAATGCAATTGGACTGCTTAGAGGTGTACCTAGGGATTTCAAGGCCAGAGATGAGGTTAAATCAGGATTTGAATCTATATTTTTGTGGATAACACCAAATAAAAACTTAGAGTGGATTAATTATATATGTTATAACCAACAGAGATTCATTAACTATACTGACTAGGCTCTAACAGCGTTGGGGGAACAGGTACAGGCTACTAGTAAAATGACTTGGCAAAATAGACAGGATCTCAATTGGCTCTTAGCGGAGAAGGGTGGAGTTTGTGTCATGTTTGGGGATGACTGTTGCACCTTTATTCCCAATATTGCTATGGCCAAACTCAAAGGATTACGAGCAGAAGTAAAGGCTAATGCTGGTTTAGACTCTCATGTATGCGATTGGTTGGACCTAGCGTTAGGAAAGTGGGGAGCCATGTTTGCTAGGATGGCCATTATGTTGGGAGGAGGGTTATTGGCTCTGGGTATTGTATTTTGTTGTGTTTTACCCTTGATAAAATCACTTGTGGTTCAGACAACGGTTAAACAGATGTCTGTAAGGAGAGCTGACCCTCCTGTGATAATTAGTCCTGTACCTGGGAGCCCAGGCCAGTATACCGACAAAAATGGACAGCCATGCAATGCGGTCGGTGGACCTTTGGACTGCCCCTTTGGGAATCCAAACTGTCTATATAGAGTAGTTCCTGGAGGTGGTTATGCTTGCCATGATTTTCGTAAGGATGGTCTACCTGTATATGCTGTATTCCCAAATTCAGATGAATGTCTACTTGTACATGTCCACAAAAAGTGTCATTTGCGCCGTAAGTGCAAGTGGTGCACAAAATTTAATGTGGAAGGCCATGACCATCACGGAGACCCCGTGTTTTGCGCGAAATGTCAAAGAGGAGATTGTAGTATGTGTAAGGATGAGGACTGTGCACCTATGTAAGGATTTTAGTATATATATATATTTTTTGCTTAAGGCCTTGTGTTTTTGTATGTTTGGTTGAATTTTTAGATATGTATATCAATGAATATATCTGGTTTCCTTTAATTAAAGCTAGTTATGCCTTCTAAAAAACTAGGTTAATTTCAAAAACATGTTAGGTAACAGAGGGTATTCCGGTTACAAGTGTCTATGGACCATGTCCTTAATCTTCTAAACAAAGGTTGGTATCATTGATATCACTTTATTAGAGAGGTGTCTGCGAGGGAGGATCATGTTGAAATGCTTAAATTTAGAATGATGTTGTGTCAATTTTCTTTTGTAACTGCATGTAGGTCTCTGATTTTCTCATATTCATTTATTATTATACTCATTGTATTATTTTTAATTTTTTAATTTTTAATTTTCACATAACTGAGATAACCTCAGGCAAGGCTAAGTACCTACACGCTCATGCTTCATCAAATATGTAATATTTTATCTTTCTAATTTTTACACCTAATTAGATCTTTTACTATTATGAAAACTGGAGATGTTTGGTCTAGTTAGGTTTTCATTAATGTTTCTAATTGGATCTTTTACTCCTATTTTAGTTTTAATCATTTGGAGATGTTTGGTCCAGTTGGTTTATGTGTTTTACTCTGTTTTTGTATTTTCTTGTTTATCATAGGTATTCTCATTTCCCAAAGTCATATTTGTATAATTTATGTGGCTAATTAGCCCCAGAGGAGGGATTTGTAGGAGTAAAATGAGACACATGGATAACATATAAAGGCATAGGACAGCTGAACATTAAAATAACAGACCACATGAAGAGAAGAGACACATAGTCTGCCGATTCCAATAAGGGCACACATACCAGAGAACATGCTGAGGCACTGAGTTAAATACAGGGCTAAGTCATAGGCCTATAGGATAGATGGACATATATTATTTTTAAGACAAGCATGGGTCTGGCCACTATTATAATCTAACTGAAAGCAGATATGGGCGTTATTGGGCGTGAACAAGTAGGAAGCTTGAACTAAAAGATAATGGTGGTGAATGACTTAAGAAGAGAAACTTCATTTGCATAAGGGATGGACATAATACTATGTGTGTATAAATATGGGAGCCAGTGCTCTGGGAAGTTGTGTGTTCCGCGGGACAATTCCAGATTGCTATACAATTGTATTAAAAGCATGTTTGATTTCACAAGTTCTTGTAAAGAGTTATATTTGAACCGATTGTCCACGACACTGGCGGCTCTGGCAGCTCCTGACTGGCTGGCGGCTCTGGCGGCTCCTGACTGGCTGGCGGCTCTGGCGGCTCCTGACTGGCTGGCGGCTCTGGCGGCTACTGACTGGCTTGCGGCTCTGGCGGCTCCTGACTGGCTGGCGGCTCTGGCGGCTCCTGACTGACGGACGGCTCTAGCGGCTCCTGACTGACAGACGGCTCTAATGGCTCGAGACAGACGGACGGCTCTAATGGCTCGTGGCAGACGGACGGCTCAGAAGGCGCTGGGCAGACGGACGGCTCAGACGGCGCTGGGCAGACAGATGGCTCAGACGGCGCTGGGCAGGCGGATGGCTCAGACGGCGCTGGGCAGACGGATGGCTCAGACGGCGCTGGGCAGACATATGGCTCAGACAGCGCTGGACAGACAGATGGCTCAGACGGTGCTGGGCAGACGAGCAGTGCAGGCGGCGTTGGGCAGACGGCCGACTTTGACCTGCTGAGGCGCACAGTAGGCCTGGTGCGTGGTGCCGGAACTGGTGGTACCGGACTGGAGACACGCACCTCAAGGCTAGTGCGGGGAACAGGAACAGGGCACACTGGACTCTCGAGGTGCACTATAGGCCTGGTGCGTGGTACCGGAACTGGAGGTACCGGGCTGAGGGCACGCACCTCAGGGCGAGTGCGGGGAGAAGGAACAGTGCGTACAGGGCTCTGGAGACGCACAGGAGGCTTGGTGCGTGGTGCCGGAACTGGAGGTACTGGGCTGGAGACACTCACCATAAGGAGAGTGCGTGGAGGAGGAACAGTGCGTACAGGGCTCTGGAGACGCACAGGAGGCTTGGTGCGTGGTGCCGGAACTGGTGGTAACAGACTGGAGACACGCACCATAGGGAGAGTGCGTGGAGGAGGAACAGGGCTCTGGAGATGCACCGGAAGCCTGGTGCGTGGTGTAGGCACTGGTGTTACTGGGCTGGGACGCATCTCAGGGCTATTGCGGGGAGCAGTAACAGGACGCACAGGACTCTGGAGACGCACAGGAGGCTTGGTGCGTGGTGTAGGCACTGTCTTAACCAGACGGCTAGCACGCACCTCAGCACGAGTATGGAGAGCTGTTCCCGGTGACATCAACTCCCCGACACGTTCAGTCGGGCGGATGTCGTACCTTATGCAACAAACCAGTACATCCCTCATAACTCCTCCAATTTCCCCATTAACTCCTTCACTGTCTCTGCGTCGCTCACCTCCAATACCGCCCTGACCGGCTCCTTACGGTAAGCAAGGGGAGTTGGCTCAAGTCTACAACTTGACCCAGCTTCACTCCCTTTTATTCCCCCCCCCCCCAAGAAATTTTTGGGTGAGCCTCTCGGGCTTCCAGCCGCTCTGCCTTGCTAGCGCCTCATAATGCCGCCTCTCCGCTTTCACTGCCTCCAGCTCCGCTTTGGGGCGGCGACACTCCTCTGGCTCTGCCCAGGGTCCTTCTCCGTCTAGAATTTCCTCCCATGTCCATTCCTCCTTGTACCACTGCTGCTGTCGCTGCTGCCCGTTAACCCGCTGCTTGATCCTTCGTTGGTGGGTGATTCTGTAACGTTCGTCTTGTGGTGAATGAGCGGACCAAGGCGCAGCGGGTGATGAATACATGATGATATATTTTAAGACGAAGACGAACACGAAAAACACTTTGAAAATTACAAAACAACAAAACGACGTAGACAGACCTGACATGTGAACTTACATAAACACGAAGAACGCACGAACAGGAACAGACTACCTAAAACGAATGAACAAACGAAACAGTCCCGTGTGGTATACACAGACACGGAAGACAATCACCCACAAACAAACAGTGAGAACAGCCTACCTTAATATGGTTCTCAATCAGAGGAAACGTCAAACACCTGCCTCTAATTGAGAACCATATCAGGCAACACCTAAACCCAACATAGAAAACACATAACATAGACTACCCAGCCCAACTCACGCCCTGACCAAATAAACACATACAAAAACAACAGAAAACAGGTCAGGAACGTGACACAGGTCTATCATAATACAGACCAGGTATATTATAATATTGACCAGGTCTATTATAATACAGGCCAGGTCTATTATATTACAGACCAGGTATATTATAATACAGACCAGGTCTACAGATCAGGTCTATTATATTACAGACCAGGTCTATTATAATACAGGCCAGGTCTATTATAATACAGGCCAGGTCTATTATAATACAGACCAGGTATATTATAATATTGACCAGGTCTATTATAATACAGGCCAGGTCTACAGATCAGGTCTATTATATTACAGACCAGGTCTATTATAATACAGGCCAGGTCTATTATAATACAGACCAGGTCTATTATAATACAGACCAGGTCTATTGTAATACAGACCAGGTCTATTGTAATACAGACCAGGTCTAGTGTAATACAGACCAGGTCTATTATAATACAGGCCAGGTCTATTATAATACAGGCCAGGTCTATCATAATACAGACCAGGTCTATTATAATACAGGCTAGGTCTATTATATTACATACAAGGTATATTATAATACAGACCAGGTCTATTATAATACAGGCCAGGTCTATTATATTACAAACAAGGTATATTATAATACAGGCCAGGTCTACAGATCAGGTCTATTATATTACAGACCAGGTCTATTATAATACAGGCCAGGTCTATTATATTACATACAAGGTATATTATAATACAGGCCAGGTCTATTATAATACAGACCAGGTCTATTATAATATTGACCAGGTCTATTATAATACAGGCCAGGTCTATTATAATAAAGGCCAGGTCTATTATAATACAGGCCAGGTCTATTATATTACAGACCAGGTATATTATAATACAGACCAGGTCTATTATAATACAGGCCAGGTCTATTATAATACAGGCCAGGTCTATTATAATACAGACCAGGTCTATTATAATACAGGCCAGGTCTATTATATTACATACAAGGTATATTATAATACAGGCCAGGTCTACAGATCAGGGCTATTATATTACAGACAAGGTCTATTATAATACAGGCCTGGTCTATTATATTACAGACCAGGTATATTATAACACAGACCAGGTCTACAGGTCAGGTCTATTATATTACAGACCAGGTCTTTTATAATATAGGCCAGGTCTATTATATTACATACAAGGTATATTATAATACAGGCCAGGTCTATTATAATACAGACCAGGTCTATTATAACATTGACCAGGTCTATTATAATACAGGCCAGGTCTATTATAATACAGGCCAGGTCTATTATAATACAGGCCAGGTCTATTATAATACAGACCAGGTCTATTATAATATTGACCAGGTCTATTATAATACAGGCCAGGTCTACAGATCAGGTCTATTATATTACAGACCAGGTCTATTATAATACAGGCCAGGTCTATTATATTACAGACCAGGTATATTATAATACAGACCAGGTCTATTGTAATACAGACCAGGTATATTGTAATACAGACCAGGTCTAGTGTAATACAGACAAGGTCTATTATAATACAGGCCTGGTCTATTATAATACAGGCCAGGTCTATCATAATACAGACCAGGTCTATTATAATACAGGCTAGGTCTATTATATTACATACAAGGTATAATATCGTACAGGCCAGGTCTATTATAATACAGGCCAGGTCTATTATATTACATACAAGGTATATTATAATACAGGCAAGGTCTATTATAATACAGACCCGGTCTATTATAATATTGACCAGGTCTATTATAATACAGGCCAGGTCTATTATAATAAAGGCCAGGTCTATTATAATACAGGCCAGGTCTATTATATTACAGACCAGGTATATTATAATACAGACCAGGTCTACAGATCAGGTCTATTATATTACAGACCAGGTCTATTATAATACAGGCCAGGTCTATTATAATACAGACCAGGTATATTATAATATTGACCAGGTCTATTATAATACAGGCCAGGTCTATTATAATAAAGGCCAGGTCTATTATAATACAGGCCAGGTCTATTATATTACAGACCAGGTATATAATAATACAGACCAGGTCTACAGATCAGGTCTATTATATTACAGACCAGGTCTATTATAACATTGACCAGGTCTATTATAATACAGGCCAGGTGTATTATAATACATACCAGGTCTATTATAATACAGGCCAGGTCTATTATAATACAGACCAGGTATATTATAATATTGACCAGTTCTATTATAATACAGGCCAGGTCTACAGATCAGGTCTATTATATTACGGACCAGGTCTATTATAATACAGGTCAGGTCTATTATAATACAGACCAGGTATATTATAATACAGACCAGGTCTATTGTAATACAGACCAGGTATATTGTAATACAGACCAGGTCTAGTGTAATACAGACCAGGTCTATTATAATACAGGCCAGGTCTATTATAATACAGGCCAGGTCTATCATAATACAGACCAGGTCTATTATAATACAGGCCAGGTCTATTATATTACAAACAAGGTATATTATAATACAGGCCAGGTCTACAGATCAGGTCTATTATATTACAGACCAGGTCTATTATAATACAGGCCAGGTCTATTATATTACATACAAGGTATATTATAATACAGGCCAGGTCTACAGATCAGGGCTATTATATTACAGACAAGGTCTATTATAATACAGGCCTGGTCTATTATAATACAGGCCAGGTCTATTATAATACAGACCAGGTCTATTATAATATTGACCAGGTCTATTATAATACAGGCCAGGTCTATTATAATAAAGGCCAGGTCTATTATAATACAGGCCAGGTCTATTATATTACAGACCAGGTATATTATAATACAGACCAGGTCTACAGATCAGGTCTATTATATTACAGACCAGGTCTATTATAATACAGGCCAGGTCTATTATAATACAGACCAGGTCTATTATAATACAGGCCAGGTCTATTTTATTACAAACAAGATATATTATAATACAGGCCAGGTCTACAGATCAGGTCTATTATATTACAGACCAGGTCTATTATAATACAGGCCAGGTCTATTATAATACAGACCAGGTCTATTATAATACAGGCCAGGTCTATTATATTACATACAAGGTATATTATAATACAGGCCAGGTCTACAGATCAGGGCTATTATATTACAGACAAGGTCTATTATAATACAGGCCTGGTCTATTATAATACAGGCCTGGTCTATTATAATACAGGCCAGGTCTATTATAATACAGACCAGGTATATTATAATATTGACCAGGTCTATTATAATACAGGCCAGGTCTATTATAATAAAGGCCAAGTCTATTATAATACAGGCCAGGTCTATTATATTACAGACCAGGTATATAATAATACAGACCAGGTCTACAGATCAGGTCTATTATATTACAGACCAGGTCTATTATAACATTGACCAGGTCTATTATAATACAGGCCAGGTCTATTATAATACAGACCAGGTCTATTGTAATACAGACCAGGTCTATTGTAATACAGGCCAGGTCTATTATATTACAAACAAGGTATATTATAATACAGGCCAGGTCTACAGATCAGGTCTATTATATTACAGACAAGGTATATTATAATACAGGCCTGGTCTATTATAATACAGGCCTGGTCTATTATAATACAGGCCAGGTCTATTATAATACAGACCAGGTATATTATAATATTGACCAGGTCAATTATAATACAGGCCAGGTCTATTATAATACAGACCAGGTCTATTATAATACAGACCAGGTCTATTATAATACAGGTCAGGTCTATTATAATACAGGCCAGGTCTATTATAATATTGACCAGGTCTACTATAATAAAGGCCAGGTCTATAATAATAAAAGCCAGGTCTATTATAATACAGACCAGGTCTATTATAATACAGACCAGGTCTATTAAAATACAGACCAGGTCTGCAGATCAGGTATATTATATTACAGACCAGTTCTATTATAATACAGACCAGGTCTATTATAATACAGACCAGGTCTATTATAATACAGGCCAGGTCTATTATAATAAAAACCAGGTCTATTATAATACAGGCCAGGTCTATTATATTACAGACCAGGTATATTATAATAAAGGCCAGGTCTATTTTATTACAAACAAGATATATTATAATACAGGCCAGGTCTACAGATCAGGTCTATTATATTACAGACCAGGTCTATTATAATATTGACCAGGTCTATTATAATACAGGCCAGGTCTATTATAATACAGGCCAGGTATATTATATTACATACAAGGTATATTATAATACAGGCCAGGTCTACAGATCAGGGCTATTATATTACAGACAAGGTCTATTATAACATTGACCAGGTCTATTATAATACTTTCCAGGTCTATTATATTACAGACAAGGTATATTATAATACAGGCCTGGTCTATTATAATACAGGCCAGGTCTATTATAATACAGACCAGGTCTATTATAATACAGACCAGGTCTATTGTATTACAGACCAGGTCTATTGTAATACAGACCAGGTCTATTATAATACAGGCCAGGTCTATTATATTACAAACAAGGTATATTATAATACAGGCCAGGTCTACAGATCAGGTCTATTATATTACAGACAAGGTATATTATAATACAGGCCAGGTCTACAGATCAGGGCTATTATATTACAGACAAGGTCTATATTAACATTGACCAGGTCTATTATAATATAGGCCAGGTCTATTATAATACAGACCAGGTCTATTATAATACAGTCCAGGTCTATTATAATACAGACCAGGTCTACAGATCAGGTATATTATATTACAGACCAGGTCTATTATAATACAGACCAGGTCTATTATAATACAGGGCAGGTCTATTATAACACAGACCAGGTCTAGTATAATACAGGCCAGGTCTATTATAATAAAGGCCAGGTCTATTATAATACAGGCCAGGTCTATTATATTACAGACCAGGTATATTATAATACAGAACAGGTCTACAGATCAGGTCTATTATATTACAGACCAGGTCTATTATAATACAGACCAGGTCTATTATAATACAGGCCAGGTCTATTATAATACAGACCAGGTCTATTATAATACAGACCAGGTCTATTATAATACAGGCCAGGTCTATTATATTACAAACAAGGTATATTATAATACAGGCCAGGTCTACAGATCAGGTCTATTATATTACAGACAAGGTATATTATAATACAGGCCTGGTCTATTATAATACAGGCCAGGTCTATTATAATACAGACCAGGTCTATTATAATCCAGGCCAGGTCTATTATAATACAGACCAGGTCTATTATAATACAGGCCAGGTCTATTATAATACATGCCAGGTCTATTATAATACAGGCCAGGTCTATTATAATACAGGCCAGGTCTATTATAATACAGACCAGGTCTATTGTAATACAGACCAGGTCTAGTGTAATACAGACCAGGTCTATTATAATACAGGCCAGGTCTATTATATTACAAACAAGGTATATTATAATACAGGCCAGGTCTACAGATCAGGTCTATTATATTACAGACAAGGTATATTATAATACAGGCCTGGTCTATTATAATACAGGCCAGGTCTATTATATTACATACAAGGTATATTATAATACAGACCAGGTCTATTATAATACAGGCCAGGTCTATTATATTACAAACAAGGTATATTATAATACAGGCCAGGTCTACAGATCAGGTCTATTATATTACAGACAAGGTATATTATAATACAGGCCTGGTCTATTATAATACAGGCCTGGTCTATTATAATACAGGCCAGGTCTATCATAATACAGACCAGGTATATTATAATATTGACCAGGTCTATTATAATACAGGCCAGGTCTATTATAATACAGGCCAGGTCTATTATAATACAGGCCAGGTCTATTATATTACAGACCAGGTCTATTATAATACAGACCAGGTCTACAGATCAGGTCTATTATATTACAGACCAGGTCTATTATAATACAGACCAGGTCTATTATAATACAGGCCAGGTCTATTATAATACAGACCAGGTCTATTATAATACAGGCCAGGTCTATTATAATACAGGCCAGGTCTATTATAATACAGGCCAGGACTATTATATTACAGACCAGGTCTATTATAATACAGACCAGGTCTACAGATCAGGTCTATTATATTACAGACCAGGTCTATTATAATACAGACCAGGTCTATTATAATACAGGCCAGGTCTATTATAATACAGACCAGGTCTATTATAATACAGGCCAGGTCTATTATAATACAGGCCAGGTCTATTATAATACAGGCCAGGTCTATTATATTACAGACCAGGTATATTATAATACAGACCAGGTCTACAGATCAGGTCTATTATATTACAGACCAGGTCTATTATAATACAGACCAGGTCTATTATAATACAGGCCAGGTCTATTATAATACAGACCAGGTCTATTATAATACAGGCCAGGTCTATTTTATTACAAACAAGGTATATTATAATACAGGCCAGGTCTACAGATCAGGTCTATTATATTACAGACCAGGTCTATTATAATACAGGCCAGGTCTATTATAATACAGACCAGGTCTATTATAATACAGGCCAGGTCTATTATATTACATACAAGGTATATTATAATACAGGCCAGGTCTACAGATCAGGGCTATTATATTACAGACAAGGTCTATTATAATACAGACCAGGTCTATTATAATACAGGCCAGGTCTATTATAATACAGACCAGGTCTATTAAAATACAGGCCAGGTCTATTTTATAACAAACAAGATATATTATAATACAGGCCAGGTCTACAGATCAGGTCTATTATATTACAGACCAGGTCTATTATAATACAGGCCAGGTCTATTATAATACAGGCCAGGTCTATTATATTACATACAAGGTATATTATAATACAGACCAGGTCTATTATAATACAGGCCAGGTCTATTATATTACAAACAAGGTATATTATAATACAGGCCAGGTCTACAGATCAGGTCTATTATATTACAGACAATGTATATTATAATACAGGCCTGGTCTATTATAATACAGGCCAGGTCTATTATAATACAGGCCAGGTCTATCATTATACAGAACAGGTATATTATAATATTGACCAGGTCAATTATAATACAGGCCAGGTCTATTATCAGGCCAGTCTATTATATACAGACATTTCTATTTATAATACAGGTCTATTAATAATACAGCCAGGTCTATTATAATACAGACCAGGTCTATTATAATACAGCCGCTATAACCAGGTCTATTTAATACAGACCAGGTCTATTGTAATACAGACCAGGTCTATTATACAATACAGAGGCCAGGTCTATTATATTCAACGAGGTATATTATACAGGCCAGGTCTACGATCAAGTCTTATAATACAGACCATGTCTATTATAATACAGGCCAGTCTATTATATACAGACCAGGTCTATTATATACAGACAAGTCTATTATAATACAGGCTTGGTCTATTATAATACAGCCTTGTCTACTTTAATACAGGCCTGGTCTATTATAATACAGACCATTTATATTGTAAACCGACCAGGTCTATTGTAATCAGACAGGTCTATTATAACACAGACCATGTCCTATTGTAATACAGACCAGGTCTATTATAATACAGCCCGGTCTATTATAATACAGGCCATGTCTATTATAATACAGGCCAGTCTATTATATATCAGGCCAGGTCTATTATAATACAGGCCAAGTCTATTAAATACAGGCAAGTCTTTATAATCCAGGCCATGTCTATTATAATACATGCCAAGTCTATTATAATACACGTCAGGTCTATTATAATACAGGCCACATCTATTATAATACAGGCCATGTCTTTATAATACAGGCCCGGTCTTATATACAAGGCCAGTCTATTTATAATACAGACCATGTCTATTTTAATACAGGCCAGGTCTATGATAATACAGGCCATGTCTATTATATAGGTCTACAGCCAGGTATGGTATAATACAGTTAGGTCTATTAAATACAGACCAGGTTTATAACAATACAGGCCAATCGAGTAAAATACTGGCCTGGTCTATTATAATACAGGCCGGCCTATTATAATACAGACCAGTCTATTATAATACAAACAGGTCTACTTATAGTACAGGCCAGGTCTATTATAATAAGTCCAGGTATATTATATACAGGCCAGGTCTACAGGCCAGGTCTATCATAATACAGCCAGGTCTATTTAATACAACAGATCTATTATAAAACAGGCCAGGTCTATTATAATACAGACCAGGTCTATTATCACCATGTCTATAGGCCAGGTCTATTTTAATACATACAGGTCTATTATAAACAGACGGTGTATTATACAGGCCAGGTCTATTAAAACCAGGACATGGTCTATTATAATACAAGGCCAGGTCTATTATATTACAGACCAGGTCTATTATAATACAGGCCTTGTCTATTATAATACAGGCCTGGTCTATTATAATACAGGCCTGGTCTATTATAATACAGGCCAGGTCTATTATAATACAGACCAGGTCTATTATAATACAGGCCAGTCTATTATATTACAAACAAGGTATATTATAATACAGGCGTGGTCTATTATAATACAGGCCAAGTCTATTATATTACAAACAAGGTATATTATAATACAGGCCAGGTCTACAGATCAGGTCTATTATATTACAGACCAGGTCTATTATAATACAGATCAGGTCTATTATATTACAGACCAGGTCTATTATAATACAGACAGTATTATAACGGCCAGGTCTATTATAATACAGACCAGGTCTATTATAATACAGGCCAGTCTATTATATTACAAACAAGGTATATTAATATACAGGCCAGGTCTACAGATCAAGTCTATTATAATACAGACCAGGTCTATTATAATACAGGCCAGGTCTACAGATCAGGTCTATTATATTACAGACAAGGTCTATTATAATACAGGCCTGGTCTGTTATAATATAGACCAGGTCTATTATAGTACAGGCCAGGTCTACAGATCAGGTCTATTGTAATACAGACCAGGTCTATTATAATATTGACCAGGTCTATTAAAATACAGGCCAGGTCTATTATAAAACAGCGCAAGTCTATTATAATACAGGCCAGGTCTATTATAATACAGACAAGGTCTATTATAATACAGGCCTAGTCTATTATAATACAGGCCAGGTCTATTTATAGGCGTTATATACATGCCAAGTCTATTATAATCAGAGGCCAGTCTATTATAATACAGACCGTCTATTATAATACAGGACAGGTCTTTTATAAATCAGACCAGGTATATTATAATATTGACCAGGTCTATTATAATACAGGCCAGGTCTATTATAATACAGGCCATGTCTACAGGCCCGGTCTATTATAATACCAGGCCAAGTCTATTATAATACAGGCCAGGTCTACAGATCAGGTCTATTATATTACAGACCAGTCTATTATAATAAGACCAGGTCTATTATAATACAGGTCAGGTCTATTATAATACAGACCAGGTCTATTATAATACCGGCCAGTCTATTATATTACAAACAAGGTATATTATAATACAGGCCAGGTCTATTATAATACAGGCCATGTCTATTATATTACATACACATATATTATATACAGGTCAGGTCTACAATCAGGTCTATTATATTACAGACAAGGTCTATTATATACAGCCTGGTCTATTATAATACAGACCAGGTCTATTATATTATTGACCAGTTCTATTATAATACAGGCCAGGTCTATTAAAAACAGGACAGGTCATTATAATACAGCCAGGTCTATTATATTATTGACCAGGTATATTATAATACAGGCCAGGTCTATTATAATACAGGCCATGTCTATTATATACAGGCCCGGATCTATTAATACAGACCAGGTCTATTAAATACAGGCCAGTCTACAGATAGGTATATTATATTACAGACCAGGTCTATTATAATACAGGCCAGGTCTATTATAATACAGGCCAGGTCTTCTATAAAACAGGCCAGGTCCATTATATTACATACAAGGAATATTATTATACAGGCCAGGTCTAAAGATCAAGTCTATTATAATACAGACCAGGTCTCATTTAATAAGGCCAGTCTATTTTATTACAAACAAGGTATATATAATACAGGCCAGGTCTACAGATTAGGTAAATTATAATACAGACCAGTTCTATTATAATACAGGCCAGGTCTATTATAATACAGACCAGGTCTATATAATACAGACCAGGTCTATTATAATACAGGCCTTGTCTATTATAATACAGGCCAGGTCTATTATAATACAGGCCAGGTCTAATTGTAAACATAACCATTTCTATTGTAATACAGGACCAGGTCTACTATAATATGACCAGGTCTATTATAATACAGGTCAGGTCTATTATAATACAGGCCATGTCTATTATAATACAGGCCAGGTCTATTATAATACAGACCAGGTCGATATAATACAACCAGGTCTATTATAACACAGACCAGGTCTATTATAAAACAGGCCAGGTCTAATATAATACAGACCAGGTCTATTATAATACAGACAAGGTCTATTATAATACAGGCCTAGTCTATTATAATACAGGCCAGGGCTATTATAATACTGGCCCGGTCTATTATAATACAGGCCAAGTCTATTATAATACAGGCCAGTATATTATAATACAGACCAGGTCTATTATAATACAGGACAGGTCTTTTATAATACAGACCAGGTCTATTATATTATTGACCAGGTCTATTATAATACAGGCCAGGTCTATTATATACAGGCCATGTCTATTATAATACAGGCCCGGTCTATTATAATACAGGCCAGGTCTATTATAATACAGACCAGGTCTATTATAATACCGGCCAGTCTATTATATTACAAACAAGGTATATTATAATACAGGCCAGGTCTATTATAATACAGGCCTGGTCTATTATTTACATACCGGTATATTATAATACAGGCCAGGTCTACAGATCAGGTCTATTATATTACAGACAAGGTCTATTATAATACAGGCCTGGTCTATTATAATACAACCAGGTCTATTATAATATTGACCAGGTCTATTATAATACAGGCCAGGTCTATTATAATACAGGCCAGGTCCTATTATAATACAGGCCAGGGTCTACAGATCAGGTCTATTATATACAGACAAGGTCTATTATAATACAGTTCTGGTCTGTTATAATATAGACCAGGTCTATTATAATACAGATCAGGTCTATTATATTACAGACGAGGTCTATTATAATACAGACCAGGTCTATTATAATACAGGTCAGGTCTATTATAATACAGACCAGGTCTATTATAATACAGGCCAGTCTATTTATTACAAACAAGGTATATTAATATACAGGCCAGGTCCTACAGATCAGGTCTATTATAATACAGACCAGGTCTATTCAAATACAGGCCTGGTCTATTATAATACAGACCAGGTCTATTATAATATTGACCAGGTCTATTATAATACAGGCCAGGTCTATTATAATACAGTCCATGTCTATTATAATACAGGCCAGGTCTATTATAAACAGGCCAGGTCTATTATAATACAAGCCAGGTCTACAGATCAGGTCTATTATATTACAGCAAGGTCTATATAACATTCTGGTCTGTATAATAGAGACCAGTCTATATAATACAGATCAGGTCTATTATCTTATAGACAGGTCTATTATAATACAGACAAGTCTATTATAATACAGGCCAGGTCTATTATAATACAGACCAGGTCTATTATAATACAGGCCAGTCTATTATATTACAAACAAGGTATATTATATACAGGCCAGGTCTACAGATCAGGTCTATTATAATACAGACCAGGTCTATTATAATACAGGCCAGGTCTACAGATCAGGTCTATTATATTACAGACAAGGTCTATTATATAATACAGGCCTGGTCTGTTATAAATATAGACCAGGTCTATTAAATACAGACCAGATCTATTATAGTACAGGCCAGGTATACAGGCCAGGTCTATTGTATTACAGACCAGTTCTATTGTAATACAGACCAGGTATTATAATACAGGCCAGGTCTATTATATTACAGACCTAGTCTATATAATCAGCCAGTCTCTTATAATACAGGCCAGGACTATTAATAACAGACCAGGTATATTATAATACAGACCAGGTCTACAGATCAGGTCTATTATAATACAGACCAGATCTATTATAATACAGGCCAGGTCTATTATTTTACATACAAGGTATATTATAATACAGACCGTGGTCTACAGATCAGTTCTATTATATAACACAAGGTATATTATAATACAGGCCGGTCTACAATCAGGTTTATTATATTCATACAAGGTCTATTATAACACAGGCCTTGTCTATTTAATACAGGCCAGGTCTATCACAATACAGACTAGGTCTATTATAATACAGGCCAGGTCTATTATATTACATACAAGGTATATTATAATACAGGCCAGGTCTCCAGATCAGGTATATTATATTACAGACAAGGTCTATTATAATACAGGCCAGGTCTATTATAATACAGGCCAGGTCTATTGTAATACAGACCAGGTCTACAGATCAGTCTATTGTAATACAAGCCAGGCCTATTATAATACAGGCCAGGTCTATTGTAATACAGACCAGGTCTACAGATCAGGTCTATTGTATAAATGCCAGGCCTATTATATACAGACCAGGTCTATTATAATACAGGCCAGGTCTATTGTAATACAGACCAGGTCTATTGTAATACAGACCAGGTCTATTGTAATACAGACCAGATCTAGTGTAATACAGACCAGGTCTATTATAATACAGGCCAGGTCTCTTATAATACAGGCCAGGTCTATATAATACAGACCAGTCTACAGATCAGTCTACCATATTACAGACCAGGTCTATTATAATACAGACCAGGTCTATGTAATAGACCAGGTCTATTATAATACAGACCAGGTCTAAGATCAGGTCTACTATATTACAGACCAGTTCTATTATATACAGACCAGGTCTATTGTATACAGACCAGGTCTATTATATACAGACCAGGTCTACAGATCAGGTCTACTATATTACAGACCAGGTCTATTATAATACAGGCCAGGACTATTATAATACAGACCAGGTCTATTATAATACAGGCCAGGTCTATTATAATACAGCCAGGTCTATTATAATACAGACCAGGTCTCTTATAATACAGGCCAGGCCTATTATAATACAGACCAGTATATATTATAATACAGACCAGTCTACAGATCAGGTCTATTATATTACAAGGCCAGGTCTATTATAATACAGGCCAGGTCTATTATAATACAGGCCAAGTCTATTATAATACAGGCCAGGTCTACAGATCAGGTCTACTATATTACAGACCAGGTCTATTGTAATACAGACCAGGTCTATTGTAATACAGGCCAGGTCTATTATAATACAGACCAGGTCTATTATAATACAGGCGACTATTATATACAGACCAGATATTTATAATACAGACCAGGTCTACAGATCAGGTCTATTATATTACAGGCCAGGTCTATTATAATACAGACCAGGTCTACAGACCAGGTCTATTATAATACAGGCCAGGTCTATTATATTACAAACAATGTATATTATAATACAGGCCAGGTCTACAGATCAGGTCTATTATATTACAGGCCTGGTCTATTATAATACAGGCCAGGTCTATTATAATACAGACCAGGTTATTATTAATAGACCAGGTCTTTTATAATACAGTCCAGGTCTATTATGATACAGACCAGGTTTATTATAATACAGGCTTGGTCTATTATAATACAGCCTTGTCTACTTTAATACAGGCCTGGTCTATTATAATGCAGACCAGATCTATTATAATATTGACCAGGTTTATAATAATACAGGCCCGGTCTATTATAATACAGGCCAAGACTATTATAATACAGGCCAGGTCTACAGATCAGGTCTACTATATTACAGACCAGGTCTATTATAATGCAGACCAGATATACAGGCCAGGTCTAGTATAATACAGCCCAGGTCTGTTATTGTACAGGGATAGTCTATTATAATACAGGCCAGGTCTAAAGATCACTTTATTTTATACAGACCAGGTCTATTATAATACAGACCAGGTCTATATATTACAGACAAGGTCTATTATAATACAGACCAGGTGTAGTGTAATACAGACCAGGTCTATTATAATACGACCAGGTCTATTATAATACAGGCCAGGTCTATTATAATACATGCCAGGTCTATTATAATATAGGCCAGGTATATTATATTTATACAAGGTATATTATAAACAGGCCAGTCTACAGATCAGTCTACTATATTACAGACAAGGTCTATTATAATACAGGCCAGGTCTATTATATTACCTAAAATATATATTATAATACGCCAGTGACAGATCAGGTCTATTATATTACAGGCCAGGTCTATTATAATACAGGCGGTCTACAGATCAGGTCTATTATATTACAGGCCAGGTCTATTATATTACATACAAGGTATATTATAATACAGGCCAGGTCTACAGATCAGGTCTATTATATTACAGATAATGTCTATTATAATACAAGCCTGGTCTATTATAATACAGGCCAGGTCTACAGATCAGGTCTATTATATTACAGATAATGTCTATTATAATACAGGCTAGGTCTATTGTAATACAGATCAGGTCTATTATAATACAGACCAGGTCTATTGTAATACAGACCAGGTCTATTGTAATACAGACCAGGTCTAGTGTAATACAGACCAGGTCTATTATAATACAGGCCAGGTCTATTATAATACAGACCAGGTCTATTATAATACAGGCCAGGTCTATTATAATACAGGCCAGGTCTATTATATTACAAACAGGTATATTATAATTGTCACGATCGTCTTGATATAGAGATTGGACACGGCGCAGCAGATATGAATACATCTTCTTTTTTATTATCACAAGACGTACAACGAAACACTTATACAAACTAACAAAAACAACAAACGACCGTGAAGCTACAAACGCAAGTGCCCACACAAACTACTTACGTTCACACATAGACTAGACATAAAAATGACCCACAAACAGCTAAAGCCTATGGCTGCCTTAAATATGGCTCCCAATCAGAGACAACAATAACCAGCTGTCTCTATTGAGACCCAATTCAGGCAACCATAGACTTTCCTAGACACCACACTGAACATTAACCATCTATTCTACTAAACCCCCTAAACCAATCAACACCCTAGACAATACAAAAACACATACTTCACCATGTCACACCCTGACCTAACTAAAATAATAATGAAAACAAAGATAACTAAGGCCAGGGTGTGACATAACCCCCCCTTAAGGTGCGAACTCCGGGCGCACCAGCATCAAGTCTAGGGGAGGGTCTGGGTGGGCGTCTGTCCACGGTGGGCGCTCTGGCACTGGTCGGTCCCCACCCCACCATAGTCACTACCCGCTTACGTAGCCTCCTCCAAATGGCCACCCTCCACATTAACCCCACTGGATTAAGGGGCAGCACCGGACTAAGGGGCAGCACCGGACTAAGGGCAGCACCGGACTAAGGGGCAGCACCAGGATAAGGGGCAGCACCAGGATAAGGGGCAGCACCAGATAGGGGCAGCACCAGGATAAGGGGCAGCACCAGGATAAGGGGCAGCTCCGACTGAGGACGGCAGCTCCGGACTGAGGGACGGCAGCTCCGGACTGAGGGACGGATCCTGGCTGGATGACTGCTCTGGCGGATCTTGGCTGGACGGCTCTGGCGGATCCTGGCTGGACGGCTCATGGCTGGCTGACGGATCTGGCTGCTCATGGCTGGCTGACGGATCTGGCTGCTCATGGCTGGCTGACGGATCTGGCTGCTCATGGCTGCTGACGGATCTGGCTGCTCATGGCTGGCTGACGGATCTGGCTGCTCATGGCTGGCTACGGCTCTGGCAGATCCTGTCTGTTGGTGGCTCTGGCAGATCCTGTCTGTTGGCGGCTCTGGCAGATCCTGTCTGGTTGGTGGCTCTGGCAATCCTGTCTGGTTGCGGCTCTGGCAGATCCTGTCTGGTTGGCGGCTCTGGCAGATCCTGACTGACGAATGGCTCTAGCGGCTCCTGACTGACTAACGGCTCTGACGGCTCGGGATAGACGGCGGCTCTAATGGCTCGGGACAGACGATGGCTCAGACGGCACTGGGCAGACGGATGGCTCAGATGGCGCTGGGAGACGGATGGCTCGATGGCGCTGGGGAGGACGGATGGCTCAGATGGCGCTGGGGAGACGGATGGCTCAGATGGCACTGGGCAGACGGATGCTCTGGCCGGAATAGGCGCACTGTGGCCTGGTGCGTGGTGCCGGAACTGGAGGCACCGGGCTAAGGACACGCACCTTCAGGCTAGTGCGGGAAAGGAACGGCATACTGGACCCTGGGGACGCACATTAGGCCTAGTGCGTGGTGCCGGAACTGGTGGTACCGGGCTGGGGACACACGCATCTCAGGGCTAATGCGGGGACAGCAACAGGATGCCCAGGACTCTGGAGACCACAGGAGGCTTGGTGCGTGGTGCCGGAATTGGTGGTACCGGGCTGAGACACCACCATAGGACGAGTGCGTGGAGGAGGAACAGGGCTCTGGAGACACACTGGAAGCCTGGTGCGTGGTGTAGGCACTGGTGGAACTGGACTGGGGCGGGGAGGTGGCGCCGAAATACCGGACCGTGCAGGCGTACTGGTTCCCTTGAACACCGAGCCTGCCCAACCTTACCTGGTTGAATGCTCCCCGTCGCCCACCAGTGCGGGGAGGTGGAATAACCCGCACCGGGCTATGTAGGCGAACCGGGGACACCATGCGTAAGGCTGGTGCCATGTATGCCGGCCCGAGGAGACGCACTGGGACCAGACGCGTTGAGCCGGCATCATGGCACCTGGCTCAATGCCCATCTAGCCCTACCAGTGCGGGGAGGTGAATAACCCGCACCGGCTATGAACGTACAGGAGACACCGTGCGCTCTATTGCGTAACACGGTGTCCGCCCGTACTCCCGCTCTCCACGGTTAGCCTGGGAAGTGGGCGCAGGTCTCCTACCTGCCCTCGGCCCACTACCTCTTAGCCCCCCCAATACATTTTTGGGTAGTACTCGCGGGCTTCCAGCTGCCTCCGTGCTGCCTCCTCATATCGCTCCTCTCGGCTTTCGCTGCCTCCAGCTCTTCACGAGGGAGGCGATATTCTCCCGTTTTGCCCAAGGTCCCTTTCCATCTAATATCTCCTCCCATGTCCATGAATCCTTGATGCCTTGATCCTGTTGCCGCTTATCACGCTGCTTGATCCTGGATTGGTGGTCATTCTGTCACGATCGTCAAAGGGAAGAGAGAGAGCCCAAGGCGCAGCGCGTGAAAAATACATCTTCTTTTATTGTAAGAAGGAAAACGAAACAAAACAACAAACAGACGAACGTGAAGCTATCAAAAGACTAAGTGCAAACATGCAACATAGACACAGACAATTACCCACAAAAACCTAGTGCCTATGGCTGCCTTAAATATGGCTCCCAATCAGAGACAATTAATGACATCTGTCTCTGATTGAAACCCTTCATGCAACCATAGACACAGCTAGACTTCTATACTAAACATAAACCCAACTACTCTAATAAACCCCCTAACCTTACAACCACCCTAGACACTACAAAAACACATACATTCACCATGTCACACCCTGACCTAACTAAAATAATAAATGAAAACAAAGATAACTAAGGCCAGGGTGTGACATAACCCCCCCCTTAAGGCGAACTCCCGGGCGCACCAGCATAAAGTCTAGGGGAGGGTCTGGGTGGGCGTCTGTCCACGGTGGCGGCTCTGGTACTGGTCGTGGTCCCCACCCACCATAGTCACTACCCGCTTTCGTAGCCTCCTCCAACTGACCACCCCGCAACTTAACCCCACTGGATTAAGGGCACCCGGACTAAGGGGCAGCACCGGAACAAGGGGCAGCACCGGACTAAGGGGCAGCACCGGACTAAGGGGCAGCACCGACTAAGGGGCAGCACCGGACTAAGGGCACACGACAGGGCAGCACCAGGATAGGGCAGCACCAGGATAAGGGGCAGCACCAGGTAAGGGACAGCACCAGGATAAGGGGCAGCTCGGACTGAGGGACGGCAGCTCCGGACTGAGGAACGGATCCTGGCTGGATGACGGCTCTGGCGGATCCTGGCTGGACGGCTCTGGCGGATCCGGCTGTACGGCTCATGGCTGTGACGGATCTGCTGCTCTGGCTGGCTGACGGATCTGGCTGCTCATGGCTGGCTGACGGATCTGGCTGCTCATGGCTGGCTGACGGATCTGCTGCTCATGGCTGGCTGACGGATCTGGCTGCTCATGCTGGCTGACGGATCTGGCTGCTCATGGCTGGCTGACGGATCTGGCTGCTCATGGCTGGCTGACGGCTCTGGCTGCTCATGGCTGGCTGGCGGCTCTGGCAGATCCTGTCTGGTTGGCGGCTCTGGCAGATCCTCTGTGCGCTCTGATTCTGTCTGGTTGGCGGCTCTGGCAGATCCTGTCTGGTTGGCGGCTCTGGCAGATCCTGTCTGGTTGGCGGCTCTGGCAGATCCTGTCTGGTTGGCGGCTCTGGCAGATCCTGACTGACGAATGGCTCTAGCGGCTCCTGACTGACTAACGGCTCTGACGGCTCGGGACAGACGGGCGGCTCTAATGGCTCGGGGCAGACGGATGGCTCAGACGGCGCTGGGGAGACGGATGGCTCAGACGGCGCTGGGGAGACGGATGGCTCAGATGGCGCTGGGGAGACGGATGGCTCAGATGGCGCTGGGAGACGGATGGCTCAGATGGCGCTGGGGAGACGGATGGCTCAGATGGGCGCTGGGAGACGGATGCCTCAGATGGCGCTGGGGAGACGGATGGCTCAGATGCGGCTGGGGAGACGATGGCTCGTGGCACTGGGCAGACGGATGGCTCTGGCCGGATGAGCGCACTGTAGGCCTGGTGCGTGGTGCCGGAACTGGAGGCACCGGCTAAGAACACGCACCTTCAGGCTAGTGCGGGGAGAAGGAACAGGGCATACTGGACCCTGGGGACGCACATTAGGCCTAGTGCGTGGTGCCGGAACTGGTGGTACCGGGCTGGGGACACGCATCTCAGGGCTAGTGCGGGGAGCAGCAACAGGATGCACAGGACTCTGGAGACGCACAGGAGGCTTAGTGCGTGGTGCCGGAATTGGTGGTACCGGGCTGGAGACACGCACCATAGGACGAGTGCGTGGAGGAGGAACAGGGCTCTGGAGACACACTGGAAGCCTGTTACGTGGTGTAGGCACTGGTGGAACTGGACTGGGCGGGAAGGTGGCGCCGGAAATACCGGACCGTGCAGGCGTACTGGTTCCCTTGAACACCGAGCCTGCCCAACCTTACCTGGTTGAATGCTCCCCGTCGCCCGACCAGTGCGGGGAGGTGGAATAACCCGCACCGGGCTATGTAGGCGAACCGGGGACACCATGCGTAAGGCTGGTGCCATGTATGCCGGCCCGAGGAGACGCACTGGAGACCAGACGCGTTGAGCCGGCATCATGGCACCTGGCTCAATGCCCAATCTAGCTCTACCAGTGCGGGGAGGTGGAATAACCCGCACCGGGCTATGAACACGTACAGAGACACCGTGCGCTCTACTGCGTAACACGGTGTTCGCCCGTACTCCCACTCTCCACGTTTAGCCTGTGAAGTGGGCGCAGGTCTCCTACCTGCCCTCGGCCCACTATAACCACACAAAAAAAACCAAAAACGCAAAACCCCGCAAACTAAAATAACTTAAAGGGGGGGGGAAGACGAGCAAAAAAAAAACTGCGGAGGAGATGGGGAAGGGCCAGACCCTCGGTGCCCGCTGGGATGCTAAAAAGGAAACTGGGTGGAAGTATGAGAAAGGGGGAAAAGACCGGGGGAACGAGGGTGCAGACATGCCTGCCGGAGAACGAGAAGAGAAACTTACTTAAAGGAAAGACACCGGGTAGACTCTAGGGCGAGCACCAGAACGAAGAACTGAGTAAGAGATAGAATAACTTAGAATAATCGATAGATGTAAGTATGACTGAGCGAGACTAACTTGAGCGCAAAGTAGCCTGCCGCGTGCCCTGCGAAGAAGTACTCGTGAAAGATGGTGTCCCATCACTAAATGGTCTAATGCTCTATATTAGAATGATTTTAGGGAGCGTAGACCACTGCTAAAAACTTAACGCCTATAGGGAGGGGGGAGGGACTCGGGCTGACTAGGGGGAAACTAGTTAGTCTAGACACGAGTGATAGAACTATATGTAAACAGACTGGAGACTGCACTAAATACTAATGGATGTAAAATATGGCTGATGAGGGGGTGGGGCTTGGGAGAAAATGCAGGACTAGGAGGGCGTAGGTCTAGAACTACTTGGGTCTCTAGACTTGACTTAAAGTAGAAACTATAAAGAGTAAGCTAGAGGGAATTAAGACTATGATAGAAGCTAGGAGGAGATGAAAATAGAACTATAGAAGGAGAAAAGCGGGAGAGGGCGGGCGGGCTGAGAAGACGTGAGATAATCCGCGAGAACGACGAAGAGGACTTAAGTAATAATACTTGACTAAAAAGCTTGGAGAGACGATGGGAGAAACTAAAACAACCAAGTAATAGAAGAGAAAAGGGGAGAGGAGAAATGGCCACTAAGTTAGAGACACTGGATAGGCATATAGGAACTGTAGAAGGTAGAGAACTAGAAGTAAAGTGGGGTAAAAAATCTAGAGTAGAATAATAATTGATTCTAGAAAAGATGACTGAGAGAACTAAGAGAGGGGAACTGAGCTAGGTGAAAATAAAGAGGAGGAGGAAGAAGTAGGAGTCTGAAGCTGAGACGGTCTAGAGGAAACTCGTGCTCGTCAAGGGGGACACGGGGGCTCGGCCCGGTACGATACCATGGGGGAGACGGAGGCAGAGAGTACTACTCGGGGGGGTAGTACCAGGCACTTATAAAGCAAGCCCCCCGCACACAACATAATGAAGAAGAGAAATCTGAAGGCGGGGGGTAGAGCGTGAGGAAACTAACTACCACTAGATGAGGATTATTTATCTAGCACTATGGGAGGAACGTGAAAGGGGGTCTATTAGGTAGAGGAAGACGTAAAGATAACACTAGGTTGATAGCTAGAAGTAACGCTAGATAGAAAGTAAGGGATAAACTAACTTCGAAGACGTGCGACTGATGATAGCAGACCCTGAACGAACGCTGAAACGGAAAAATGGGCCGGGACCAGAAATAAGAAATTGGGAACTATAGATATTCTGAGCATTAGGAGAGTGAACTGAGACGACTTACTGGACTCTCAGCTATGAAACGTAGAGCATGATACAAGGACAAACTGGTTATGGAACAGTCACTTAAAGACTGAGAATGGGATAGTGATAGAAAGAAAAGACGGAGAGGAGTACGATGGGGGCAGCAAGGATGAAAGGAAGGAAACATGGGGACGCAAATGGAATCTATACTATTGTTTAGATTGAGGGAAGTTATAGACTACTCGGTACTAGATGGGGAAAAGAAAAGCGTAGAGCATGAGCGAATACTACACTACAGGGAAAAAGATGAATGGGAGAGATGAAAACGAAAGGCTGTGGTAGGAAGAGGATGAAGAATGTGGAACAGAAATGAGGGAATATCGACTTACGGGAGACAAGCAAGAGCTGGATGGAGTAGAAAGAGAGCAACTGAACTAAAGAGGGGAGATGGACTAATAGGCAAGTGGAGAACAGCGTAGGGGATACTAACAAAACAAATAAAACGCCTGGAAAAACTAAGGGAGAATGGAAAGGCAAATGAAAGAAAAATGAGCAAAGAAAGGAAAAAGAAATGAGAAAAAAAGTACGGCGGTAAGACTAAGAAGGTAGGAAGTAGAGCATGTGAGGAGTCACAGCGAAACATGGAAAGCACGAGTCAAGAATAAAGCCACATCAAAATTTATTTGGGCTCAGGAGGGGGCTTATGAGGCGTAGTCGGGCAAGAGGGCAAGGTACGAGCAAACCTGAGCCCACCCTAGTCAAATGTCCTAACCGTGGAGAGGCAGACCGCCTACGGGCGACCACACCGGGGTTTCACGCACTAGAGCTCACGGTGTCTCTAGTTACGTGTGTCATAGGCCGTGCGGGTCTATCTCCACCGTCGGGGGCCCCACTGGTATAGCACATTAGAATTGGGCCACTTGAGCCAGCTGTGCCAGATGTGCCGCTCAACGCTCTGTCTCTCAGTGCGTCTCCTCGGGAGGCTCGGCATACATTGGCACCAGCCTTAAAAACCCTATGTGTCCTCACCGGTTCGCCTACATAGCCCGGTGCGGGTTATTTCCAACCTCCCCGCCCTGGTCGGAGCGACGAACGGGAGCATTCAACCAGGTAAGGGTTGGGGCAGGCTCGGTGTTCAAGGGAACAAAAAATTACCCCCGTAGGGCCTGCACCGGGATGAGGCCGGTCCGGTATTTTCGGCCCACCTTTCCTCGCCCCAGTCCAGCTTCCACAGTGGCCTACCACCTACACCACTAAGCGCTTTCCAGTGTGTCTCCAGGAGGAGAGGAGCCCTGTTCCTCCTCCACCAGCACTCTCTCTTACTGTGCTAGTGTCTCCGATCCACGTCCGTACCAAGTTCCCGGCACCAACATCGGCCACCAAGCCTCCCTGTAGCTGTCTCCAGAGCTGTGCAATCTAGTTCCTGTCTCCCCGCACTACTGCCCTCGAGATGCGTGTCCCCAAGCCCGCGTACCAACAAGAAAGTTCCGCGTCACACGTCCCAGGCCTAATGTGCTCCCGGAGTCCAGTAGTGCCCTGTTCCTTCTGCCCCGCAACTCCTTGAAGGTGCGTGTCTCAGTCCTCGGTCTACCACCAGTTCCGGCACCACGCACCAGGCCTACTGTGCGCCTCAAGTTCATCCGGCAAGCCGCGCATCTGGTCTGCCCAGCACGTCTGAGCCTCTCGTCCTTCCCAGCGCCTCTGTCGAGCCATCATGTCTCCCACAGCGGCTCATCTGATGGCCGGCATACTACCTTCGTTCTCCTCCCCAGCGCCATCTGCATCCTCGTCTCCCTGGAATCAGCCATCTGAGCTCATCCGTATCCCGCAGGCGCCATCTGAGCGCATCGTCTCCCACCGGCCACTCTGAAGCCATCGTCTCCGCCTAGCGCACGTCTTGATGCCAATCGGGCGTCTCGCCGCAGCGCCGTCATGAGCCATGGCTGTAAACTCATTCCCCGAGCCATTAGAGCCGCCGTACTTCAGCGGAGGACCAGCTCAGAGCGTTATCAAGTCAGGATGCCGGCATAGAAGGCCATTCGTCGTCAGAGATGCTGTCCAGAGTCCCCGCTCAACCAGACAGGATCTGTCAGAGCCGCCAACCAGCACAGGATGCTGCAGAGCCGCCACGCAGGTCCACAGCGATCTGCCCAGAGCCGACGCCACCAGGAGCAGGATCTGCCGTGAGCCCGCCAACCCAGACAGTGATCTGCTGAGGCCGCCAACACACCAGGATCTGCCAGGATCCGCACAGCCAGACTGAGCACCAGAGCCTGTCAGCCACCATGGCAGTCCAGATCACGTCAGGGCCAGCCATGAGGGCAGGCAAACCACGATCCGTCAGCCAGCATGAGGCACCTGATCCGTCAGCCAGACGACATGAGCGACCAAGATCCGCTCGCCATCCTGAGAGGGCACCCCCACCACGGACATCCCGTGCGGCCAGCAGCCCTGCAAGCTACGCAGGCACATATACCGTCAAGGGCCACCCCATAGGTGATGCAGCTAGACCTCCTTCATCCTCAGCAAAAACAATAAAAGAGAGCCCGTACAGCCAGGACCGCCAGAGCCGTCCAGTGCCAGGATCCGCCCATGTAATATCTCGCAGGAGCTCCGGCTCTGTCCATTCCGAGCGTTCTCAGGACGGCGTGCCGCTTAGCTCCTCGTGTCTAGGTGCCTCCTAAATTCAGCGTCTCTCGGTTGGCTACGGCCTTATCTGTGTGCTAGCCGAGGCCCCTACTCGCACTGGTGGCCTTTCACCACGACCCTCCTCCCCCGCAGGCCCCGTCGGCACCCGTCGAGCTACTCTTAGTCAGCAGGTTGCCTAGCGTCCTTCTTCTAGATGCGCGTGCTGCCGCAAAATATAAAAATGTACTCTTGGGGATGGCGCGGTTATTGACTAGCGATACAGGCATTGTCGCTACGCCGTGGCTGCGCTGCGCCGTAGTATTGTCGTGATGTCTGTTGGCTCTCTGTGTGCACGTGGCTCCTGTGGCTAAGGATCGTGTCCAGCTCGGTTTATGTTCTCTGGGTGCGACGCTGCCTCTCTTACGTTCAGCAAGGTGGTCTCGGCGTGACGGTTCGCAGAGTGGATAGCAGCTCTGAGGCACGGCTAGTGTGCGAAATGCGGTAGCTCGACTACTGGTGGGCGGTGGGGACCACAGACTCAGCTTACGCAGATCTGCTATCTCCCCTGCTGTAAACTGCTCAGAGGTAATGTTTTATTTTATTCACTGGTATCTGTTTTGTTGAAAAAAACCCATGTAACGTGCTATTGCCCAAACAACCTACGGTTGTTAAAATAAAAAAGATACAAACAAGATAAGAAAACAACCTTAGAACATGTTCTGCAGAAAAAAGGACGGTATAGATGTAACATACTACTCGGAAAGCAAAACGAATACAAGAAAAAACCAAGTACCACCCAGCCCACCCAGACCCTCCCCTAGATTTATGCTGGTGCGCCCGTAGTTCGCACCTTACGGGGGGGGTTAGGTCACACCCGGCCTAGTTATCTTGTTTTCATTTATTATTTTCGTTAGGTCCAGGGTGTGCCATGGTGAAATGTATGTGTTTTTGTAGTGTTA